>NC_057813.1:299742416-299788968 GCF_018294505.1 Triticum aestivum
AGGTACCCCCCCCCCCTTTAACGTGCAAGCGGCCGACACGAAGGAAGAAGGGGTGCCACGGACAGACACCAAATAACAAGCATGATGGGTCGAATGCATAGCCAGAAAATAAATGCAAGAGGGATACATGCTGCTGGGTCTGACCTGAGCGACTTGGGGATGATGCAGCCCGAGGGGCACCCCCAACAAGGTAAGCTAAAAACATGAACAAAAGGGATACACGCCGCAGGGACGGGCCCACGCAGCCTGGGAATGATGCAGCCCTGGGGGCGCTCCCAACCGGAAATGAAACTTGAAAGATGTCACCTGATAGTGTTGACGATGAAGGGGTGTTGAAGTAGCAGACGTAGCGGGCTGTGGGAGCCGATATTCATGAGCCCCCAGGCCTAGGAGCCTTGGGAGGCTCCGGAGGCGCCGGTGGCTCCTCGCGAACCATCTCCATCTCCGCCAGGACTGCAGAACGCCTGGCCTCCTGAGCCTCCAAGATGCTCCTCATGAGGCGCTGGCGCACCGCAGCCGCGTTCGGCAAGCCGTAGGGCATGCGAACGTAGCTGTGGGGTGGGCCTTCGCAGCGCCCCACGCGTGAGGGCCAGAAGCGCTCCTGAGAGGCGGCTCGGTTGAGCCCTGGGATGTCGATGCAGACGCGCAGCCCACCATCCTCGCCTGGATGGGGAGCTGCGGCGGGTAAGCGGCGGCTGCCACTCATGACTCTTGACTCCTGCAACTCCTGTGTGACCTGACTGACGAACTCCTGAGGGTTTGGCCCTCCTTGCTTTGCTCCTTCCTGAGGGAAACATGCTCTGAAACATGCCTCCAAGTGGTGCCCAAGCGCCTCCCTCGTGACCTTAGCAAGGTCGGTGGCCCTCCAGGGGGAGCCCCCGAGCCCTGCTTGAGGAGGGCGTCGGGCGCGCCTCCCTATGCGACAAAAGGAGTTGCCCCCCGAGCAGGTGCAAACCCTGAGGGGCCTGCCTCCTGAGGGGTCGGGCCTGGCGATGTCTTCTTCTTAGGAGCAGCTTCGGGGAGCCTCCCGCTCCCGCGATCTGGATCTTCAAGTGATGCAGCCTGAAAAGCTCGTTCCAGGGAGCACACTGCGTCTCTTTCTTCACAGGGCACCATGATGACTCCACCGCTTCCTGGCATCTTGAGGACGTTGTAGCCGTGATGAGTCACAGCCATGAACTTGGCGAGAGCTGGGTAGCCGAGGATGGCGTTGTATGGCAGGCGGATGTGGGCGATGTCGAAGTCAATGAGCTCAGTGCGGTAGTTTTTGCGGGCCCCGAAGGTGACAGGGAGGCGGACCTGCCCGATTGGAACTGTGGAGCCGTCGGTGACTCCAGAGAAAGGCTTGGTTGGTGAAGCCGATCGTAAGGCACTTGGAGATTGTTGAACGTCTCTACGGACAGGACGTTGAGTCCCGCCCCACCGTCGATGAGGGTCCTGGTGACTTGCACGTTACTGATGACTGGGGAGCAAATCATTGGGAGGACTCCGGCTGTGGCCGCACACTTGAGCTGATCCGCTGAGCTGAACGTGATGGCGCACGCCGACCACCTGAGGGGGCGCGTGGCTTAAAGCTTGGGGAGGACTGCATTCACTTCGCGGGCGAACTGCTTGAAGATGCGCTGAGAGGCTGGGGCTTGAGCCCCGCCCAGGATGCAGGCGATCGCGTGGCTCCTGGAAGCCCCCAGCCCCCTCGTCCTGATGATGGTCCTAGTTTCTCCTTGGCTGGGTAGTGGAGGGAGGCCTGTGTTTCCTTGCGGGCGATCCTCGCGAGGCTGATCCCTCCAGTCTCCCTCACGAGGCTGATCCTGCCAGCGATCCTCGCGAGGTCGGTCGCGCCACCCTTGGCGAGGGCCGCGGTCTTCCCAGCGTCCTTCGTTCCTTCCTCCTCCTCGGCCGTAGCCACGATCGTTGCGGTCGAGGCACCGGCCGACCCTTCCTTCTCACACGGCTCAGAGCTCTTGGCATTCGTTGGTGTTGTGGGTGTGGAGGTCGTGGTACACACAGTACCGACTGCCCTTGAAAGACTCGGGCTGATCTCTGCCCCGCTTGGTGTCTGGTTCTGCCGCGAGCACGGCAGCCCCCTTGCGCTTCACGTCCTTGGCCTTGGATTTCTTCTCTTCTGGGTCTACGGCTGGCAGCTCGAGAAGGGAAAGGCGCCCTTCCTCAGCCCTGGCGCACCTGGTTGCCAGGTTAAACAGCTCCAAGGAAGTGCAGAGATATTCATGCATCGCCAGCTCCTCCTTCATCTTGACGTCATGCACGCCGTCGGAGAAGGCTGAGATGATGGCCTCCTCGGTCAGCCTGGGAATCTTTAGTCGTGCGCTGTTGAAGCGCTGGATGTACTTCTGCAGGGTCTCCCCTGGTTGCTGCTTAATGCGGCGCATGTCGCTCACGGCAGTTGGCCGGTCGCGGGTACCTTGGAAGTTGGTGATGAATCGGGTGCGCATCTTGTCCCAGGAGGAGATCATGCCTGGGGCCAGGTTCAGGAGCGAGGTGCAGGCCCCGTCCTTGAGTGCCATGGGAAACCAGTTCGCCATGACCTTCTCATCCCTGTTGGCGGCTTCGATGCCCAGCTCGTAGAGCTGGAGGAACTCCGCAGGGTCGGCCGTGCCGTCGTAGCGAGGGGGCAGGTCTGGCTTGAACTTGCAGGGCCACGCGACGCTGCGCAGCTCGGTGGTGAATGCGCGGTAGCCTGCTGTGGCCACTGGAGGCCTCTGGTGACGAGGAGCTTGGTCTTGTGGGCCCCCATGTGCTGCAGCTGGGAGCAGTGCGGGGTCTTCGCGCGCCGGAGCAGGAGCGTGGTCACGACGGACCGGAGCAGGGAGCACCCGGGCAGCTTCTTGGGGGCGAGGAGCCTCTTGGCAGCTCCGCTCTTGCTGCGCTGGCGCCGGACGGGGTGGGTTCCGTCCAGGGGCCACACGCCTTGGGGCCAGGGCACCTTCTTGAGGGGGAGGCGGCTGAGGCACCCCGGGAGCTTCATTGCCCGTGCAAGGCGGGGCGCGATGCAGCGAGAAGGACGGCGGGGGGGAGCCCCTTGCGGTGCGGACGAGCTCGGCGACGCGGTCGAGCCATTCTTCCTAGACGTCGTCGACCGGGCGGTAGCGCAGGAGCTCGTTTGCCGCGATGAGCGCAGCCCGAGCCTCCATGGCCGCGCGGGGCGCGCGGGACGAAGAACCGGCCGAGGCGAGCGAGGGATTGGCAGTGCGGCCGTCTCGCCTCATGGATGGATGCTGGGACGATGCATGCTGCTCGTTCCCCGCCGGGCCGGTGGTGGCGTTGACGGCGGGCGATGGGGAACAGCGGGGGTGGCTACCGACGGGGGCCGTCTGGACGACGCGGGAAGTGAGAGCGGCTCGACGCTCGGCGCGGGCCCGACGAGCGTCTGACATGGACGCGATGGTTGGTGAAGAACAGGGCGGTGGAAGACAAATTCTGGCGCACCCCCTACCTGGCGCGCCAAATGTCGGATTTCGGGTTCCGGCAGACCCTCTAGATTCGAACACTGGGGTGCGCGCGGAGATTTAGCCCTCTGCCTACCTGCACCTCACCGCCTCGCTATGAACTAAGCAATCAAAGGAACAACGCAAGAGACACAGAGTTTATACTGGTTCAGGCCACCATTGTGGTGTAATACCCTACTCCAGTGTGTGGTGTGATGGATTGCCTCTTGGGCTGATGGTGAACAATGCAAGGAAGAACAACCTCGCAAGGGTCTGTTCTTGGCTGGTGCGAAGAACTACTAGGGGGAGTTCAGTCACTCTCTCTACTGGTTTCTAGGTGAGGATCTGATCTGCCTCTACCTTGTGGTGGCTAGTCCTATTTATAGGCAAAGGCCCAGGGCCTCTTCCCAAATATTGAGCGGGAAGGGTGCCAACAATTGGCCATTTTGAAGGGGAACATCTATTACACTTATCCTGACTAAAGTTTGTCCTCGCCTGTCAAAGGCTCTGGTGGTGACGCCGGCTTGGGCTCCACGATGACTTCCATCCTGTCGTTCTGCTGGTCCTGGTCTTGTTGCATCGAAATGGATGCCTTTGCTAGATGCTCTCGCCTGCGCTTGCTCCCTTTGCACCAAAGAGGAAAGAAGGACACTGTGCGGGCTGGCGCCCGCCTGGCGCCCTTGGTTGTCATGGCTTGCGTCATGGGCACCTCGCGAGGTACCCCGCCTTGATCTCTCCACCTCCTCGCGAGCCAGCCTGACGAGGCCGTGCCTGAGGAAGCCTCCTATCGTCCGCCCCACGAGGCTTGGCCCCTCGCGAGGGTCTTGAGCTCGTGCTAAAGAAGATGGGCCATGCTGGGCCGCCCCTAGAGCCACGCCGCAGGCCGCAGGCAGGCAAGTCTGGGGACCCCCGTTCCTAGAACATCGACAGAAAGATACAAGGTAGAGTTCATCTCCAAGAGGAGGTCTGATGTAGGGCGGAACCCTATGTGGACGATCTTTCACATTTGGAGATAATCCTACGGGCAAACAAGAAGAACACGTAGAAGAACTCGAGGAAAATCACGGGGAGAACGAGAAACCACTCAACCGACAAGTAATCAATCACACGAGTGCTAGATCACCGAAAGCATAAGGTAACACATGACCCAAAATCAACAACGGGAGGATACAAAGGGAACCGTTCTTCTCCGTGAGGAGGTCTTGATTGTCTTCCCTTGAAGGGGTCTTGAATCCGCTTGGGGGATCTTCTCTGAAGAGGTCGTGAGCTCCGAGGAGAAGTAACCAAGTGGATGAGCAAGGCTCTCACACAAAATATGAGCTAAACCAATGCTAACCCTAGCTAGGAGGTGGGAGAAACCTATTTATAGTCGTAGTGCAAATGGAAGTCAAAGTGAAGGGGTACAAGGGCTCCAGCCCGCGGGCGCGGTCTCTCAGGTGCCGAACATCCGGAAGACGTCGGATGTCCCGAGGCTCGGGACGGTCTGGACATCCGAGAGGGCTCGGACATCCGTAGGTTCGGCTCTGTCGTGGATGCGTCGGACGTCCGAAGAGGGCCGGTCGTCCGGAGCTTCGGGACGGTCCGGACGTCCGATGACCGTCGGTCTTCCGTAGATTCAGCTCGGTCGTCCGGTCCTCCACGGACATCCGTAGATTTGGCTCGGGTGGTGAAGTACCGGACGTCCGGAAGGCTCGGTCGTCCGTGACCTGGGAATCATCGGACATCCGAACTTGGTCGGTCGTCCGACGCCTATAGCTTCCAAAGCAGCTCTTCTTCTTGTCCTTGTACTTGGCGTCCTCGCTAGCTCTTCCGTTGGATGTGGTGGCTTCATGGCTTTCCTCCAAGTACCTGATCATGCATAGAACACACGTTGGAGGTAGTAGCCATGTCTCACATGTAGAAAATGAAGGTTCGGAGAGGAGCGAGTTCACCTTGTGTCCAATGGCGTATAGTTGAGGTCTCGTCATAAGTCCTATTGGGGTTTGGAGAGCAGTCGGAGTGTACATGGGGATGAGCGTGGGATGCTCGAGGGGGTCTTGATGGTATCCTAGACGGATCTTCCCACGAGGGTGTCTTGATGATATCTCGCAGGATCTTCTCACATGGAGGTCTTGAACTCCATGGGAGTGGTCTCTCTCTCTCAATGGGAGGAGGTAGGAGAAAAGCTCACCTAACAATGAGCTATCATATTTGCTACCCTAGAAAGGAGAAGGGAGAGGTCTAGTTATAGTCTTAGTGCAAATGGGGGCGAGGTGAAGGGGGTACATGGGCCTCAACCCGTAACTGGACACAGCCAGGATCCAGTCGTCCGTGAGACGCTAGTCTTCTGGAGGCTCGCGGGGGTCTGGACGTCCGTAGGTGTCCGGTCGTCCGGTCGCCGGTCATCCGGTCTTCCTCGGATTTCCATAGATTAGGTTCTGTTGCCATGACGTCGGACATTCGTAGGTGTCCGGTCGTCCGGAGCTTTGAAGGTGTCGGATGTCCAGGCTGGGCCGGTCGTCCGGAGCTTGTAGCTTCCATGACAGCTCCGTCTTCTTCCATCTTCTCTTCCATGCTTCCCTCGCGGATGGTGTAGGTGTTCCTTGGCGCTTGCACTCCTCCTCATTGTCCGTGAAGCTCCAGCAATACCTATGCATGCACATGAGTGGAGTGTCAAGTAGTATGCCATCCTCGAAGGGTTTCAAGTGAGCACGTGTAAAGGAAATGATTCACCTTTATGTATGAGAAGTAGAGGTCGCACGTGCCACTTGCCAAACGGACTCTTGACATGGTGATGACCGTAGGATGCTCCGCATCACCATCATGGATGTTTTTCAAAAAAATGTTCCATGCAGTTACAACAATCTAACATGTTTGTTGCCCAAAGCATTACGATTTATTTGGATTGTATTGCTACTATTTGAGCTCAGGAGCCAAGTTCATGTCTCATCTTCTACTATTTTTAGCAATCGCAAAGTGAAAAATTAGGAGAAACTAGAATTAGAGTCCTGCGGGCAGGGCCACTATTGCTACTCTAGCCCCATCTCTTCTCTATTTGTGTCCTACTCCACCTCCATAAGGAAAAACAAGACTTCCCAAAAATAAGATTTTGCATGACCTTCTCTTCAAGAAAAGCTTCAATTTTACACGACTCTCTCCAGTAAAAGCTTCATCACTGTCATGTTTTCTCTGTAGTTCACATTTCTTTTGTGGGAAAAGGTGCTTACATGCTCCTGCTTTATTTGCTGAAGTCATTCTAGTATCACACACACACACACACACACCAAAGTACGGGCCGCATAGGTCTATGATGAAGCAAAGCGTGTCGAATTTAACAAGCTGCCCATGCATGAGCCCGTCGCTGATGTCCAGAGAAGTTCTACCTAGATTGCAACTCCAACATGCTCCTATCCCCATGGTGGGTGCCGGCTGTTGCAAGGATTTTGTCACAAATACACATAAGTTGACAAATTGGGAGGCACACAAAGATGATCCATGTATCGGTTCACACGAGTAATTTTATGTAGGTTCAGACCCTTTGTCTTGAAGGTAATGTCCTACTCCTGCTTGGTGTTATCTAGCCTTGGATGAGGATTCTCATAGTACAAGAATCATATGAAATTCCTATATGTCTTTGTATGCATGCCCGTGCAAGGACGTCCTAGCCTCACCTTATATATGACCAATAGGGCTTGGAATTACATTGACCGAGTCAACCATGTCGTGGTAACAACTCATTGGTGATGCACCATTACACTGGTTAAGTGCTTTGCAGTAACGTTTGACTGATGATCTTGATAAGGCACCAATGGTCAAATTGATGGGGCTTCATGGTGCGGAACCAGACAAGTGGACTTTCTAGAATGGGCAAGGGCTGCCTAGTCCTGCTGGCTCGATTTCTTGCCTTGGGCCTATCGGGGTGGGGGTCCTATCGTCATGTAAGGCAACACTTGGACTTTTAATTTGCCGCGTGTTACGTGCTTGAGTCAAAGTGTGTAACACAATTGTTGCAAAGCATCCTACGTGCATCACCATGTCAAGAGTCCATTTGGCAAGTGACGCGTGCCACATCTATTTCACATACATAAAGGTGAATCATCTCCGTTACACGTGTCCATTTGTATCCTTCGAGGATGGTATACTACTTGACCCCTCTCTCGTGTGCATACATAGGTGTGAGCGGAGCTACACATCCATCGAGGAGGAGTCCAAGCTCAAGAGTACATGTACACCATCATCGAGATTGACCACATCAAGGGAGCTGAGGAGCATCCACGAGGAAGGAGAAGTAGTGCACCAAGACCAAGTCTGCATGTCCCAGGTGACCCCATGCACATGGGCCCCCGAGACCCCTTGCCCATGGGCTACTCAGGAAGCTGGCGCTGTAGCACCCCGTGCGCGTGGGCCCATCAGGATGGACGGCCAAGAGTGGCTGTTTGGGCCTCCACTTCATCCCCCTTCTCCACCTACCTATATATTTCGTACCTAGGCCATATGTTAGGGTTAGGAAAGGCTATGACATGATCTAGATGAGCTTTGCTCCTTGTACCTCCTCTTGAGAGAGAGAGAGAGAGACCTCTCCCATGGAGATCAAGACCTCCTTTGGGGAAGATTCCTAGTGGATTCAAGACCCCATTTAGGGAAGGATCCCCATCATAGGATCATCAAGACCTCATATCCCTTTGGGATTTGGAATGAACTTTACCTTGTGCTATTTTCCCTTTTTTTCACGTATCTTGTGGATCCATGTGTTGCTAGTCTAGTGGTTGTGTGATTTGGACTTGTTCTTGAGTGTTCCTCTTGTGATTTCTTCGTGTTCTTCATGTTCTTCGTGGGATTTCCCCTCCAATTTGTGAAAGATCTCCACTTAGGGTTCCACCCTACAACATTATGGTATCATGAGCCATGGTTTCTCATGAAATTGGAGCCCCCTTCTTGTTTTCTAGCCTAATTTTTCTTGTTCTTGCTGAATTTGAAAAATTCCCACAAAAATAGCCCCAAAATTTTTCTTGCAATTTGTTGGTTCTTGTGAGATTTTGTTGTGTTTCATCCATGATTTTGATGTTTGGCAAGTGGATCTAGCTTTCCCCCATCCCCCCACACAATCTGCACCACGAAATCCACCCATTTTCTCATCAATTTTGACCCCAAAATCGTGAAATTTCCGCCACCCCCGTGCCCACGGTCCCCCAACCCCATGCACATGTGATACGTCTCCAACATATCTATAATTTTTGATTGTTCCATGCTATTATATTACCCGTTTTGGATGTTTAATGGGCTTTACTATACACTTTTTATTATTTTTGGGACTAACCTATTAACCGGAGGTCCAGCACAAATTGCTGTTTTTTTGGCCTATTTCAGTGTTTCGCAGAAAAGGAATATCAAACGGAATAAAACCTTCGTGAGAGTTATTTTTGGAACAAACGCAATCCAGGAGACTTGGAGTGGACATCAAGAAAGAAACGAGGCGGCCACGAGGCAGGAGGGCGCGCCCAGGGGGTAGACGCGCCCCCACCCTTGTGGGCCCCTCTTGGCTCCCCTGACCGACTTCCTTCGCCTATATATGTCCATATACCCTGAAAACATCCAGGAGCACCACTAAACCCTATTTCCACCGCCGCAACCTTCTGTACCCGTGAGAGCCCATCTTGGGGCCTTTTTCGGTGCTCCGCCAGAGGGGGAATCGATCATGGAGGGCTTATACATCAACACCATAGCCTCTCCGATGAAGTGTGAGTAGTTTACCGCAGACCTTCGGGTCCATAGTTATTAGCTAGATGGCTTCTTCTCTCTCTTTGGATCTCAATACAAAGTTCTCCTTGATCTTCTTGGAGATCTATTCGATGTAATTCTTTTTGCGGTGTGTTTGTCGAGATCCGATGAATTGTGGGTTTATGATCAAGATTATCTGATGAGGATATCAGTACCATTGTTACACCCACAGCCCCTGCTGCTATACATACTGGACCAATTACTAGAGCTCGCGCACGCCAACTAAATTACCAGGTACTTTTGTTTCTTGGTAATGATTCTAATGTTCATGAGAATATGATGCTGCCTAAATTGGATACATTTGTTTTGCTTACAAATGAAGGGCCTATCTTGGAGAAGGATGAACATTGGAGCAAGAACAAGCATGGAGATGATGGCATGCGCAAGGGGAACAAGAACGGAGTTACAAGTGATGATTTCAGGGCTTTGAAGCCACCATAAAGAGTGCAAGAAGCCTTGGACGAAATATACAAGCTGCCACTTCATAAATTTCGTCCAGAGGCTATTCTAGGTGCTGCGTCACCTTTTTATTTGGCCAGGCCCATGTAATTTCGAAATACATAAGTATATGCTATTTTTAGAGTCCGTATGTGTGGGGAAACAAGAGATAGGGTTGGTTTCGGACCCCTCCACCAAGGGCCACAAAATCCCCCCTCTTTCTCCATATATACAGCCCTTAGGGCACCGTTTAGACTTTAGGTTTTGTTTAGATTAAAAGTTCGCCATAGCTGCAACTTCGCGTACTTCGTTTGTGTTCAACAACCAGACAAAGGCGTCAGAGAACCCCACCTGCATTAATAAAGCTTTCCTCTGTTGTTCGCAATATCCAGATTGCAATCGTAGTTTCTTGCTTGTTCTTCATTTGCTTGTAGGAAATAGACCTTCGTGGTCAGGTTGATCGTGCTCCGGCGTGGTCAATAACCTCTCGGAGTTGGTTTAGCGATTGCTAAGGCGCGGCCTCCTCGCACGTTTGTAGTCGGACCGTCAAAGTCGACTTCCACCAAAACGATAGCCACCATCTCATTGAAAGACGGGACACCTTTGCCTCTATCAAGTGGTATCAGAGCTCCAGGTTGCTCGGTGAGATTTTACAGTTTTTCGTAGTTTAGATCGAGTCTATTCTTCATACCTATAGTCCACGAAAAAGCCACAAATTTTTTTAAGGTTAGTTCAACATATCCGAACCAGTCTGACCATTGCATAATCTTTTCTGTATTTGAGTTGTTGAATTTGCGGTTGCATCGTCGTGTCTAGTTGCTGGTCTTAGTGCCTAGTCCTTTAGAGTTTCGAGTTCTGTTCACAAGTTGTCACGCCGCCACCGCATCATCATCATCACCGCTGCCATATACCACCATCGTCATCACTGCTGCCATATACCACCATCGTCATCACCGCTGCCATCTACCACCATCATCATCACCACAGCCATATACCACATATCCACCGCCATCACGATAATCCGAGTCCACCTCCATCACAGATTCACCACCAGTCCGTGTTCCACCGCCCTACATATCTCCGCCACCAGTCCGAGTTTCCACCAGATTCATATCCACCATCAGTTATAGTCCGAGTCCAGTATTTGTTGCTTTGTTTTCGACTTCCAGATCACGCCATACACTGAGTCATGACAGAGAAGGACTCCTGAACTTTCGTGTTACCCGCAGTAGAAAAATAGCTCTAGTTTCAAAAAAAACTATGTTTGGAAAATTCTGGCTAGACAGTTTCTAGACCATTTGTAGACTTTTTCGAAAAAAACTGTTGCGGAGGAAAAAAAGGAAAAGAAGTGATAAAAGTGAAAAAAAGAGAAAAAAATTCAGAGTGTGCTCCTCCCTTATTTATGTGCAGCGCCGTGAATTTGTTAGTGTTCTAGGCTCGTGTCTCTAGCACGGTCTAGCCTAGGACCAGCACGGTACCGTCGTTGAGCGTTTATTCAACTTTGCATCTCTAAATTGATTATTGCTGACCCTTTTTGCTACCATATTATAAGCCTTCTCATCTCCACATACATCTACGTCGTGCGTTTGACTCTCCCTGGGAATCGCTCTATCCAAGCTTTGAGAGTTTTGACTACAACGGTTGAGGATCACCACCTGCTACTCGGTAGGAACTGGTAAGAATTTGAGATTCGCTTGACGGATTTGTGACACCCCACCACCACCATATTACAGTAGTCTATAGGATCATATTCTTGTTCGTTTCTATTGCTGCTAACTATGGCAGGAACACAAGCCGACGAGATTGACTGGGAGAACATGACGAACAAGGAGCTTCATGATAAGTTTCATCAAATGTTGGGTCAATAGGTGGAAGACGTGATGGTCAGCTTTGGAAAGGCAATGGAGAAGATGGATGATATTGAGAACTCAATTGACACCAAGTTGGATGCCAAGTTTGATGAATTACTCAAATGTCTCCCGCAACCAGCTCTACGCCGCGATACAGTAGGGCAAGCACAGCGTGTTCCTATTGAGCTAGGACAAAATTCTAGTGCTGCTGCTACTACTGTTGGTGCTTCTATAGCTCCTGCTGCTACTGCAGAGGTGGAGGACTATTACGAGGATGAGGTTGATCAAAATCAGAACTACGTGCAACCACCAGCACCACCACCAGCAGGTCGACCTCAGGTATATATTTGCAACGGTAGGCCTACACCACCACCTCAGGTACGAGATAATGACCTTATTCCGAAACTGAAATTGGATATTCCACCATTTGACGGTAGATATGTTCCTGATATATATCTTACTTGGGAGTTAGAAACTGAACAACGTTTTACATGTTTACAATATCCCGAAGAGAGATGGGTTGCTGCTGTTGTTTGTGCTTTCACTAGTTTTGCATGTGTATGGTGGTCTGAACATTGTAGATTATATCCTATTCCAACTACTTGGGCTGTTTTGAAAACTGCTATGCGTACTCGTTGGGTTCCACCATATTATCAACGTGAATTGCTTCAAAAATTGCAGCGTTTAAGACAAGGGAAAAATTTCTGTAGAAGAATATTATCAGGAATTACAAACTAGCATGATTAGATGTGGTATTGTTGAGGAGAATGAAGCTATGCTTGCACATTTTATGGATGGATTAAATAGAGAGATTCAGACCATTCTAGAGTATAAGGAGTATACTAATATCACTCGTTTATTCCATCTTGCTTGTAAAACTGAACATGAAGTGCAGGATCGACAAGCATTGGCGCAAACTAACTTTTCTACAGGCCGACTTTTATCATGGACATCGCGTGCATCTTCTACTTCAACTGCACCAGCACCTCCATCAGGTGCCACCTCCAGCCGCGATACAAGAAAGCAGGCACAACCACCATTATCTGCCAATAGCGCACCTGTCGGGCCTGCATAGAGTTCTTCTTCTTCCATGGCATCAACAAGGCACACAAGTGATATTATTTGTCGTTGTTGTAAGGGAAGAGGTCATTATGCGAGAGAATGCAAATCTCAGTGTGTGATGATTGCTATTGAGGAGGGTGGGTATGAGTCCGCTAGTGACTATGATGAGGAGACTTTGGCTCTTATTACATGTGAAGAGCATGGTGGAGATGATTCTAATCATGAGACGCAATACATGGCTCCTGAAGACGCTGACATGTATGAATGTTTAGTTGCTCAACGTGTTTTGAGTGTGCAGGTCACACAAGCTGAGCAAAATCAGAGGCACAATTTGTTCCATACAAAGGGAGTTGTGAAGGAACGTTCTGTGCGCGTCATCATAGACGGAGGGAGCTGCAACAACTTGGCTAGCATGGAGATGGTGGAGAATCTATCTCTCACCACAAGACCACATCCACATCCTTACTACATCCAATGGTTCAACAACAATGGCATGGTTAAGGTAACACGTACTGTTCATGTGCATTTTAATGCTGATTATGTTGATTGTGATGTGGTACCTATGCAAGCATGTTCCTTATTACTTGGTCGACCATGGAAATTTGATAAAAATTCTGTACACCATGGTAGAAACAATCAGTATACTCTTGTTCATAAGGATAAAAATATTACTTTGCTTCCTATGACTCCTGATTCCATTTTGAAAGATGATATTAATAGAGCTAATAAAGCAAAACAGTAGAAAAATAAGAGTGAAAATCAAATTGTGGCAAAAGAATTTGAGCAACAAATAAAACCTAATAGTAAACCATCTAGTGTTGCTTCTGAAATTAAATTGAAAAGTGCATGTTTACTTGCCACTAAATCTAATGTTGATGAGCTAGATTTCAACAAATCTGTTTGCTATGCTTTTGTGTGCAAAGAGGCATCATTTTCATTTGAGGACGTGCCTTCCTCTTCGCCTCCTGCTGTCACTAACATTTTGCAGGAGTTCGCTGACGTCTTTCCACAAGACGTGGCACCGAGATTACCGCCTATTCGAGGGATTGAGCATCAGATTGACTTAATTCCCGGTGCTTCACTGCCAAACCGTGTGCCATACCGTACCAATCCAGAGGAGACGAAGGAGATTATGCGTCAAGTACAGGAGCTTCTCGACAAAGGTTATATACGCGAATCCCTTAGTCGTTGGATGTTACTATTATTCTAGTCCAAAAAAGGATGGTACATCGCGTATGTGTGTTGATTGTAGAGGCATTAATAATATTACTATTCATTATCGTCATCCTATTCCTAGGCTAGATGATATGCTTGATGAATTGAGTGGCTCTACAATATTCTCCAAAGTTGATTTGCGTAGTGGATACCATCAAATTCGTATGATATTGGGAGATGAATGGAAAACAACATTTAAAACTAAGTTTGGATTATATGAGTGGTTAGTCATGCCTTTTGGGTTAACTAATGCACCTAGTACTTTCATGAGATTAATGAATGAAGTTTTACGTGCTTTCATTGGACGATTTGTGGTAGTTTACTTTGATGACATATTGATTTATAGCAGATCTTTGGAAGAACATTTGGAACATTTATGTGTTGTTTTTATTGCTCTACGTGATGCACGTTTGTTTGGTAACCTTGGGAAGTACACCTTTTGCACCGACCGAGTATCTTTTCTTGGCTATGTTGTTACTCCACAGGGAATTGAAGTTGATAAAGCCAAGATTGATGCTATTGAGAGTTGGCCACAGCCCAAAACGGTCACACAAGTGAGGAGTTTTCTTGGCCTCGCTGGATTCTATAGGTGTTTTGTGAGAGATTTCAGCACCATTGCTGCACCTCTCAATGAGCTTACAAAGAAAGATGTGCCTTTTCTTTGGGGTACCGCACAGGAAGAATCTTTCACGGTATTGAAAGATAAGTTGACACATGCTCCTTTACTCCAACTTCCTGATTTTAATAAGACTTTTGATCTTGAATGTGATGCTAGTGGAATTGGATTAGGAGGTGTGTCGTTACAAGATGGAAAACCTGTTGCATACTTTCCTGATGCATTGTCTCGTCGCTATACTATGCTTTCACAACTTGACTTCAAAATATTTGGTTTGGAGACCATCAAAGATCAATATGTGCATGATGCTGATTTGAAAGATGTAATGCAGAATTATAAAGAAGGAAGAACGTGGAACAAGTTTGTCGTTAATGATGGCTTTGTGTTCCGTGCTAACAAGCTATGCATTCCAGCTAGCTCCGTTCGTCTTTTGTTGTTGCAGGAGGTGCATGGAGGAGGATTAATGGGACACTTTAGCCTGAAGAAGACAGAAGACGTACTTGCTACACATTTCTTTTGGCCAAAGATGAGACGGGATGTCGAGCATTTTATTGCTCGCTGCACTACATGTCAAAAAGCTAAGTCACGACTCAATCCTCATGGTTTATATATGCCTTTGCCTGTACCTAGTGTTCCCTAGGAGGATATAACTATGGACTTTGTTTTAGGTTTACCTCGAACAAAGAAGGGGAGGGATAGCATATTTGTTGTCATGGATAGATTCTCGAAAATGGCACACTTTATACCATGTCATAAAAGTGATGATGCTGTTAATCTTGCTGATTTGTTCTTTCGTGAAATTATTCGCTTGCATGGTGTGGCAAATACTATTGTTTCAGATCGTGATACTAAATTTCTTAGCCACTTTTGGAGATGTTTATGGGCTAAGTAGGGGACTAAACTGCTTTTTACTAGTACTTGTCACCCCCAAACTGGCGGACAAACTGAAGTAGTCAATAGAACATTGTCTACTATGCTTACGGCTGTTTTGAAGAATAATAAGAAAATGTGGGAGGAATGCTTGCCTCATATTGAATTTTCTTATAATCGTTCATTGCATTCTACTACTAAGATCTGCCCTTTTGAAGTTGTGTATGGTTTCCTACCTCGTGCACCTATTGATTTGTTGCCTCTTCCATCTTCGGAGAAGGTTAATTTTGATGCTAAACAATGTGCTGAATTGATTTTAAAAATGCATGAGTTAACTAAGGAGAACATTGAGTGTATGAATGCTAAATATAAACTTGCTGGAGATAAGGGTAGAAAACATGTTGTGTTTGCACCTGGAGATCTTGTTTGGTTACATTTGCGTAAGGATAGATTTCCTGATTTGTGCAAATCAAAGCTAATGCCTCGTGCTGATGGTCCTTTTAAGGTGTTAGAGAAAATAGATGATAAAGCATATAAACTTGAGCGGCCTGCAGATTTTGGGGTTAGTCCCACTTTTAACATTGCAGATTTGAAGCCTTATTTGGGTGAGGAAGATGAACTTCCATCCAGGACGACTTCATTTCAAGAAGGGGAGGATGATGAGGACATAAATACCATTGTTACACCCACAGCCCCGGCTGCTATACATACTAGACCAATTACTAGAGCTCGCGCACGCCAACTAAATTACCAGGTACTTCCGTTTCTTGGTAATGATTCTAATGTTCAAGAGAATATGATGCTGCCTAAATTGGATACATTTGTTTTGCTTACAAATGAAGGGCCTAGCTTGGAGAAGGATGAACATTGGAGCAAGAACAAACATGGAGATAATGGCATACGCAAGGGGAACAAGAACGGAGTTACAAGTGATGATTTCAGGGCTTTGAAGCCACCATAATGAGTGTAGGAAGCCTTGGACGAAATATACAATATGCCACTTCATAAATTTCGTCCAGAGGCTATTCTAGGTGTTGCGTCACCTTTTTATTGGGCCAGGCCCATGTAATTTTGAAATACATAAGTATAGGCTATTTTTAGAGTTCGTATGTGTGGGAAAACAAGAGATAGGGTTGGTTTCGGACTCCTCCACCAAGGGCCACAAAATTCCCCCCGCTTCCTCCATATATACAGCCCTTAGGGCACCGTTTAGACTTTGGGTTTTGTTTAGATTAAAAGTTCGCCATAGCTGCAACTTCGCGTACTTCGTTTGTGTTCAATGACCAGACAAAGGCGTCATAGAACCCCACCTGCATGAATAAAGCTTTCCTTTGTTATTCGCAATATCCAGATTGCAATCTTAGTTTCTTGCTTGTTCTTCGTTTGCTTGCAGGAAATAGACCTTCGTGGTCAGGTTGATCGTGCTCTGGCGTGGTCAATAACCTCTCGGAGTTGGTTTAGCGATTGCTAAGGCGCGGCGTCGTCGCACGTTCGTACTCGGATCGTCAAAGTCGACTTCCACCAAAACGATAGTCACCATCTCATCGAAAGATGGGACACCTTTGCCTCTATCATTTTCTATAAACAATATTTGAATATCCTCTGAATTCTTTTATGTATGATTGGTTATCTTTGCAAGTCTCTTCGAATTATTAGTTTGGTTTGGCCTACTAGATTGATCTTTCTTGCAATGGGAGAAGTGCTTAGCTTTGAATTCAATCTTGCGGTGTCCTTTTCCAGTGATAGCAGGGGCAGCAAGGCACATATTGTATTGTTGCCATCGAGGATAAAAAGATGGGGTTTATATCATATTGCTTGAGTTTATCCCTCTACATTATGTCATCTTGCCTAATGCGTTACTATGTTCTTATGAACTTAATACTCTAGATGCATGCTGGATAGCAGTTGATGTGTGGAGTAATAGTAGTAGATGCAGAATCGTTTTGATCTAGTTGTCGCGGACGTGATGCCTATATACATGATCATTCCTAGATATTCTCATAACTATGCACTTTTCTATCAATTGCTCAACAGTAATTTGTTCACCCATCATAATACCTATGCTATCTTGAGAGAAGCCACTAGTCAAACCTATGGCCCCTGGGTCTATTTTCCATCATATAAGTTTCCGATCTATTTTATTTTACAATCTTTACTTTCCAATCTATATCATAAAAATACCAAAAATATTTATCTTATTATCTCTATCAGATCTCACTTTTACGAGTGGCCGTGAAGGGATTGACAACCCCTTTATCGGTTGGTTGCAAGGTTCTTATTTGCTTGTGTAGGTACAAGGGATTTGCGTGTAGCCTCCTGCTGGATTGATACCTTGGTTCTAAAAACTAAGGGAAATACTTACACTACTTTGCTACATCACCCTTTCCTGTTCAAGGGAAAACCAACGCATGCTCAAGAGGTAGCAACACGCCCCCTCCCTCCCCCCCCGCAAAGTCATAGGTGACCCCGTGTCCTCGGTACGTGTACCGTGCGCACGGGAACCCGTGTGCACAGGCTCTAGACCCCGTGCGCATGGCCCTCCCAGTTTAGCCGACAACCCTTCACAATTTTGGTTGTAACTTTCACATTCGGAGTCTGATTTTGACGTTCTTTAGCTCGTTTAGTAGCTATTGACATCCCCCATCCATCTAGATAGGTTCCCACATCATTTAGCTCCATAATGTTTTGACATTTTGGCATCTTTGCCTAGGCCCTCCTTCATATCATCCGCAAAACCACCATAGCTTTCTGCAACCTAACGCATTTTGCTCCATTTAGCATTTGTGGTTGTTTGAGTTGTGACTTGAGTCTCCTAAGGTGTCTCGGCTAGTTAGGGACGGTTGCTTCTTCATCAACCACCACCAGCACTTCTGCATTTCCATCTCCGACACCACCACCACATATCCCCTACCACCATTTGACATTTAAGATTCTGAGTTCGCGGTTTTTCCATTTCCTAAGGTGTTTCGGCTACTTAGGAACGGTTTGACTTCGACTTAACCGCCACTCATCATCGCGACGAGATCGTCATCGACATTGACCACTTCATCATTTTTTACACCATCAACCGTATGCAAGGATGACAACTTCGATGACACCATTGTATATTTCCTTGCCATTGCATTGATCACCCCGAGCCTATTGTGTACCTTACCTATCGAGACTAGCAAGTCGAGAATTGTCGGGCCATGCTATTTGTGCACCTTAGTGATACTCTTACGCCGCATAGCTAGTTGTAGCGTGCAACATCTTGATATCATCATTGTGCCATAAGTCTCTCTCGTGCATATCTTACATACTTGTCTCATATCATACTTGGCTCGAGCATCAAGCATATAAAAAAGAGCAAGAAGCTTTTAAGTGAAAGAGGAGATACAAAAGAGCTTGTAAGCAATAGAAATAGCATTGAGCCATTTTGCATGGTACATACACTCAAAGCATACATACATAGCATACTTGGGGATTGAAGACGACACGTTTACTCTCAAAGGTTGGTGCACAAGCATATCTTGCCCATTCGAGCAATCGAGCTATTGTCTCTCTAGCATCCATGCAACAAGAGCTTTTTCCATGGTAACACATTTTGTGCTCACTCCTTGGTTGCGCGGATCCCATCTATCTATCTCTGTGTGTGTGTTTCTTGTGTCACCATAGCTATTGATCTATTTGTTTTACATTGCAATTTTGTGAATCTTCCTCAACATTTTTGATATATTGGACTAACATTTGCTTGAATTTTGTGCCACTTGTCCTAACCAAGCCACTCGATAAGCTTTACTTTGTAGGTATGAGTGAACAAGTCCGGTACCAATTCCACTATTCTTCAATTTCACATTGAGTGACACGGGATACATCCTCAACTTTGGGAAAAGGTAGATTTGTATTGTTTATCTCATTTCCTACTCACCTTTGCTCGCGTCTTGTGATGGATAGGAAAAGCACATCATCTCCGGTCTACAACAACAACGACGAGTTCGACGCCAAGATGGACAAGCATATGGAGGAGCTCAAGGTCCTCATCAACAACCGCAAGAGGTCTTCCTCATCTTCGAGAAGACGCTCAAGTGCAAAGACTCCCAATCTTCCATCTTGTTCAAGTACACCACGACATCGACGCCGACAATACCATGAAGCTCAAGGCCATACCAAAATAACGGAAGAGCATCCTTCCGCGAGCATGTTGGCTTCTCTGCCAACCCTCGTGCACACGGGCCTGCGAACCCCGTGCACACGAGACCCCGTGCACACGGCCTCCTGCACCCCCGTGCGTACAGGCTATATAGAACCGTGACATCGACTCCAAGGTTCCGGCTTCTTCAACAACATTGGCATCTTCTCCAAGTGACTTTAAGGCATCTTTGCGTTCGGACGTACGGCATCTTCACCTACTCCACAAGCTCAAGTCCACTACCTCCACGAGCTACTTTGACTTCCGACGACGATGTTGAGATTCCATTCTTTAGGACACATGAACCCAAAGAGTACCTCGAGTGGGAGCACAAGATGGACGACTACCTCAAGCTACACCAAATCCCCTCCAAAGATCAAGTGAAGTGTGCCACAATTACCTTCCGCGACTGCACATCGACATGGTGGCTTCACACACCTTCGACGAGCTTCAACATGAATTGGTCCAAGACGAAGAAAACGATGTGGCAAGAATTTGTGTTTTCCACCTACACGGAACATCTTCTTCGCCAATTGGAGAACATCATACAAGGATCCAAGTCCCTCGACGAGTACTTCAGAACATGAAGAAAGCCTTACGATGACCCGGTGTGGATGACCCCATTAGGATGAAGTTCTACTTCACGATGGGATTGAACAACAACATCACCAAGACTCTCTTCACCAACAACTACGAGTCCCTCGATGACATGTACTTTGGTGCTCTCAAGGCTAAGCAAGAACTCAAGAAGGCCAAGTCTACTCGACCCCAAGCACACTTCGTGACGACCATGCTCCAAGACGGCGAGCATAAGGCTAGTACGATTGAGATGTCCAAGCCCGACAAGCTCCAAGATGATGCTCCAAAGTTCGACTTCACCGCCATCCCTCTTTGTGGCATTGATGATGCCGACTCTACCACAACTCTTTTTCAAGACGGTGCGGCAATGACTATGACTATGGAGCAACTCAAGAATCAATATTTGGAGGCGAACGACATGGTGACAAGCAAGGATGATGCTTCCATCTTTGGAGGCGAGAGTGATGATGTGCCATCTTTGGCCTTCATCCACAACGAGAGTGATGATGTGCCATCTTCGGCCTTCATCCACGGTGACGACTACGAGATGGTTGTGCATGCGATTTTCCCTTCGACCACGACGGCGTATGGTGATGAGTTGAGTGCCTTGTGCCACCATATTGAGAGTGAGAGTGACTTCACCACTAGCCCCATATATGATGAGTTTCCCCAATCCCATGTGAGGAGAGCTACCACCACCATTTCAGTGATTTGAGTGACTCCACAATATGTGACATTGAGTGTACCTACCTTGAGGGAGTGAGTGAGCCACCAACACATAGAGAGAGTGAGGTAGTTGATAGGGCATGTGAGGCTATTTAGATTTCTAACAACTTAACCTCTACCTCTATTGTGTCTTCTCATTTGGTGCTAGGTCCCATATATGATGATGCATCGATCCTCGACGACTTCGTCCTTCCCTTGGACAAGACGATGGCCATGTTGCACTATGATGCACCCCCACATGGTTCCATCATGATGATGATGTTGACCATGATTTGGTATTTGCCACCTCACCTACACCACATGAGTGGAATGAGAAAGGTAAAATATATAGGTGAAGGTGATGCTCTTGTCCCACTAGTGGAAATTCTTGACATTGATTGCTTGCATGATGCTGATCCACCTATTACCATGCTTCATGCTAGTATGATTTCCCCATGCGATGATTGACCCATCTATGATGAGCTTGATGACTATCATGTGGATTCTATTAGTTGTGATGCCATGTTACATAGGTTTTCTTGTGATAATTCTCTTGGTCACATCATGTTTGATAATCCGCTTGACTTGTCATATGCTATGCATCCGATCACCCATATGCCATATTTGCAATCTCATCATAGTGACTATGCATATGCGATTAAAATAAACCCAATTTGAACATATGGCATAGATGACAAGCCCATGGTTATTGGCACTTGTTTATCTTGTGATGATATTGCTATGCTACCTTTGCAAAATGTGTGCAATTCATCACATACACCATGCCATGAACACGCATGTAGTTCGCATGATTCCATCCGTTGTGTGCACCATATGCATACCATCCATGACAATGCTCTACATACTTCTCATGATGCATTAGACCATTTGATTCTCCATTATTCTATACATAAAAACAAACCTTTCATGATGGATGACATGTTTCTATATCATGCAACTCATTTATTTGAGCATTTGATATTTTGTGCTAACCAACACATGCACGTGTGCATCATAATGGATGATGTGTACATTTACCATGCACACACTTTCTTTGGTTTCTGTCTCTTTTGTGTAAGTACCCATGAATAATCGTCAACCTCACAATCCCATGATTTGAGAAAACGAGCTCTAGAGAGCAATGATGACTTGGGATCCCGTGGCTTGTCCTTACCACCTCTCCCTTCGCGCAAAGACTACACACATTTCTTCTACACGACCCTCACATGGTTATGGGTTATTGTCCATTATGTCTCATTTGCCCATATTGCCATGTTCACCTTGCATGATATGCTAATTTCTATGCCCTTGCCATGCATTTGTGACCCATGCTTTGCATCTCACATGACACTTGATTCTAGTACTTTTATTTGTATTTGCAAGCTTGGTGGAGATATTGCTTGTTATTGTCATGTTACTTTAATGGATTCCTCTAGTATGTTGCATCTTCGTGCTACTAGTTTGCATGTTATGATTGCTACTCTTACCTATGTTGCATCATCGATGATTCGTACTTGTTTGTTTCATGCTGAAAGCACAAGTGCTCCTCTTGGTGATTTTGGTAATTAATGTCAACATATCTCTTGTTGGACTAACACTTCTACCTAGCATATTTCAGATAAGTTCAACATTGGAGTGGCATGGACATGGACAAGAGGATGTGGAAACCCTTCAAGATGCTAAGGACAAACATTGGCAAAAGCTCAAGACTCTACATTTTCATTTTAGTGATCCAAGATCACATTGAGTCCATAGGAAAGCCAATACTATTAAAAGGGGATGAGATGTTGCTTAATGGCTTGCTTGCTCAATGTTCTCAGTGATATGCTCCAAAGCCCTCAACCACTTTCTCACTTCCACATATGTCCAAAACCTAAAAGTCAAACTCGGCCCCACCAATTTGATCTATCCGGCGCTACCGAGTTCATTTGACATAGCCACTGCCAAACCTGATGCGGAGCATCCTATGGTCATCACCATGTCAAGAGTCCATTTGGCAAGTGACACGTGCCACATCTACTTCATGCATACAAAGGTGTATCATCTCCTTTACACGTGTTCACTTGTACCTTTCTAGGATGGTATACTACTTGACCCCTCGTGTGCATACATAGGTGTGAGCGGAGCTACACATTCATCGAGTAGGAGTCCTAGAAGAATAGAACATCTACACCATCCAAGAGGGAAGCCTGGAAGCGGAGAAGGAAGCGCCAAGAAGAAGGCAGCAGCTCCCAAGCGACCCCGTGCGCACGGGCCCCTCCGACCTCGTGCCCACGGGACCCCCATGTCCACGGGCCTCACGAACCCCATGCGCACGGGCTCATGCGTCAGGTCCCTGGAGACCACATGCACACGGGCTCCACTTACCCCGTGCGCACGGGGCCCCCTGTGCGTGGCTGTTGGGCTTGGCCCTTGTATCCCCATCTCGTCCCTCCTTACCCCTTCATCCCTTGGACCTATATATACTCCCCTTCCTCCTCCATTTAGACGAAGCTAAGAATAGACACAAATCATAGACCTTAGCTCATGTATCTCCCCTTGTGGGTTTCCTCCTAAGGGAGAAGCATCCCTAGGATGATCAAGCCCTCCTCTTGAGGGAGAAGACTCCATTGGAGTGCAAGACCTCCTAAAGGATAAGGATCCATAGGATCATCAAGCCCTCCTAAGGGAGAAGGATTCCCCAAGTGAATCATCAAGCCCTCATCTCCTTCATAGGATTTGGGATGAACTCTACCATGTATCTTGTTTCCCTTTGATTGTTCATGTACCTTGTGGATCTTGTGTGTTTGTTGGTCTAGTGGATGTGTGATTGGACTTGTTCTTGAGTGTTCCTCTTGCTTCCCCCTTTGTGTGCTTCTTGTTCTTGGGGATTTTCCCTCCAATTCGTGAAAGATCTCCACATAGGGTTCCACCCTACAACATCTTGGTATCATGAGCCATGGTTTCTCACAAAATTGGAGCCCCCCTCTTTGTTTTCTAGCCTAATTTTGCTTGTTCTTGCCCAATTTTGAAAATCCCCCACAGAAAGAGCCATACCAAATTTTTTGTGATTTGAAGTTTTCGTGAGTTTTTGTTGATTTTGATCATGGATCTGATGTATAGCAAGTAGATCTACCACCTCTTGCATCCCCATACCCCAATTTTTCTTTTCCCCTTCGAATTTGACAAGAAAGCCGTTAATTTTCCGCCTACCCCATGCCCACGGGCTCCCCACCCCGTGCCCACGGGCCCCCGTGAAGTCCCTGGTGACCCTGTGTCCTCGGTACATGTACCGTGCGCACGGGACCCCGTGTCCATGGGCCCTGGACCCCGTGCGCACGGCCCCCCTACAGCAGCCATCCGGACTTCACCGTTTTGTCCGTAACTTTCGCACCCGAACTCCGATTTGGGTGTTCTTTGTGATGCGGAGCATCCTACTGTCATCACCATGTCAAGAGTCCATTTGGCAAGTGACACGTGCGACCTCTACTTCACATACACAAAGGTGAATCTTCTCCTTTACATGTGTTCACTTGACCCCTTTGATGATGGTATACTACTTGACACCCCTCTCGTGTGCATGCATAGGTATTGTCGGAGCTTCACGGATGTCGAGGAGGAGTGCAAGCGCCAAGGAACAACTACACCATCCGCGAGGGAAGCGTGGAAGAGAAGGAAGAAGAAGCCTGGACAAGCTTCTGGAAAGCCCGGAACTTCCGGCCCCCGGAACCTCCGGCCATCCCGGAGCTTCCGGCCCTGCTGCACTGAAGCTTTCCAAGAGTGTGCCAACTCTCTTGATAGCCCGGGCCCTGCCCGGACCTTCGCCCGGAACCTATGGCGCCCGGACCTTCCAGCCGTCCTCGGAACTTCCGGCCCTGCCTGCACGCAGAGACTCGGCCCGTGGCCATGTACCCTTTCGCCCCTCACTTACCCCCTCGTGGCTACTACTATATATACTCACCCCCTCCTCCATTCTAGGGTTAGCAAAGTGATAGCTCATTTGTATGTGAGCTTTGCTCCTACCTATCTCTACTCTTGAGAGAGAGAGAGACCATTACTCCATTGGAGGCCAAGACCGCCATCTAGGAGAAGATCCCACGGGATATCATCAAGACCCCTTCATGGGAAGATCCTTCTAGGATTCAAGACCCAACTCCTTTGGACTTGGGATGAACTCTACCTTCTATCTTTCTCTTTGTTGTTCATGTACCTTGTGGATCTTGTGTGTTTGATTGTCTAGTGGATGTGTGATTGGACTTGTTCTTGAGTGTTTCCCCTTGTGATTTCTCCCCGTTCTTCCCCATGTTCATCGTGTTCTTCAAGGGAATCCACTCCAAACGTGAAAGATCGGCCTACACCGGGTTAGCCCCATATCATATGGAATCAGAGGTTAGGTTTATCATGGATTTGGAGTCCCTCCCATCTTTTCTAGCCTTCTTTTGCTTGATTTCTTCATAAATTCGAAAATCCCCACCAAAAATAGCCCCAATTTTTTTTTGCGATTTGTTGGTTTGGATGATGTTTTGTTGATTTTGATCCATGGATTTGCTTGGTTTCAAGTGGATCTAGCTTTCCCCCATCTTTCCCCCATTTTCCTTCCATGAAATCTCCCCAATTTTGACCTTGGAAATCGTGTTTCCGCCCCCGATCTCAGATCTGGAATTTAGGGTTCGTCCCGGAAGAAATTCCACGACCCCCGGAACTTCCGGCCTCCCCCGGAACTTCCGTCCTTGCCCCGGAACTTCCGGGCTAAATAGAAAGTTTACCCCAAAAATCCCCAGACCCCCGGCAATTTTTCCATGACCCCCGAAACTTCTGGCCACCCCCGGAACTTCTGGAGCCCAGAACTTCCGGCCCTAACCCCGGAACTTCCGGCCTAACCAGAAAGTTTCCCCGAAATTTCAGCAACAGCCTCTTTCACCTTTTTCATCATAACTTTTTGCTCCGAACTCTGATTTGAGTGTTCTTTGGCTCGTTTTGAAGCTATCAACGTGCCCGAGGTCCTCATGTTGGTTTCACCACCATTTGACTCCATCAAAATTTTCGAACTTTGGCATCTTTGCCTAGGCCTTCCACCATAACTTCCACATAGGCTTGCCCACCATACACTTCCGCCACCCCAACTTAACCCAATTGTTGTTTGAGCTTGTTTGAGTTGTGGCTTGTTTCTCCTAAGGTGTTTTGGCTACTTAGGGACGGCAGCTTCAACTACAACACATGTATAGCCCATCATCCCACTTCCGCATTGCCAAGTGCAAACCACCACCGCTTTTCCGCTACCACCATTTGACATTTTGCCTTTGGAGATTTTGAGTTTGCGGTTTTTTCGTTTCCTAAGGTGTTTCAGCTAATTAGGAACGGGTCTACATCGAGCATACCGCCACTCATCATCACCATGAGTTTGTCATCGACTTTGACCACTTCACTATCATCCGTCCTTGGCTTACAAACGACGAACAATTGACGGTAACCTCGACGACACCATTGTATATTAACCTTGCAATTGCACTGATAACCCCTTAGCCCATTTTGCGTTACTTGCCTATCGAGACTAGCCATTTGAGTATTTCCGGCAACGTTACTTGTGCACATTAGTGGTCATACTTCCCATAGCATACATACCATATCATCTTGGTATCATATCTTGTGTCACAAGTTTGTTCCCTCATATACATAATTGCTATCTTGCTTTGTGCATTGTGCAAAAGTGGCCATATCCAAAAAAATAACAAATAAATAAAAAGCTTTTAAGCAAAGAAAAATAGAGAGCAAAGAGCTTGTAAGCAATAGCCATAACATCAAAATATATCATATGGTATCATACTTGATCATCTTGGATCATTGTGTGAGAAACACCGGGAACCATACATATATAGCATACTTGGGATAGAAAGTTTATCCATTTTGCATCTTATAGGTTGTGCACAAGTGTCGTATCCGCCTATTGAGCAATCGAGCTAGCGTCTCTCTTGAGTTGTGCAACACGAGCGTTTTCCGTGGATTCCACATTTTGTGCTCATTCCTTGGTTGCACGACCCTATTTATCTATCCGTGTGTGCGTTTCCATGTGCCATTCATTGCTATTGGTCAACTTGTTTCGCTTGCGAATTTGTGAATTTCTTTCAACATTATTAACTCTTGCTAACATTTTGCATCAAATTTTTGTGCCACTATCCTCACCGAGCTCTACCATAAGCTTTACTTGATAGGTGTGAGTGAGCAAGTCCGGTACCAATTCCACTATTCTTTCATCTCACATTGAGTGAAACGGGGTACATCCTCAACTTTGGGAAAAGGTAACTTGGTATTGTTTATCTCATTTCCTACTCACCTCTACTCGAGTCTTGTGATGGATAGGCAAGGCATTTCACCTTCGGTCTACAACAACAATGACGAGTTCGATGCCACGAAAAACAACTCCGACGCCAAGATGCAAGCTCAAATGGAGGAGATCAAAGCCCTCATCAGGTCCTACAAGCTATCTTCCTCATCTTCGAGAAGACGCTCAATAGCACATGCTTCCGAGCTACCATCTCCGGCAAGATCACATCGGCATCGACACCATCACCAACAAGAATGTGAAAGTCAAGAGCTCTACATCAACAACCGCTCAACGACTTCACCATCTCCCTTGGCATCTTCGCCAAGCGACTTCAAGGCATCTTTGCCTACATACATACGACATCTTCGCCAACAAGCACCTCAAGACTATGCTCAAGAGAAGCTCCCCAAGATCAAGTCCGCGACTTCCATGAGCTACTACGACCTCGACATCGACCATGTGATTCCTTTCTATCGAACACAAGAACCCGAGGAGTATCTCGAATGGGAGCGCTTGATGGACGACAACCTCAAGCTACATCAAGTTCGTCCTGAAGATGAAGTGAAGTGCACCACAAGAAACTCCCACGACTACGCCTCAACTTGGTGGCTTCACACACCTTCGGAGTACTACGACATGAGTTGGCCCAAGATGAAGAGAGCTTTGCGGCGAGAGTTCGTGCCTCCAACCTACACGGAACAACTTCGACGCCAATTGGAGAACCCATCCGAGGATCCAAGTCCATCGACAAGTACTTCAAGGAGATGAAGATTGCCTTGCAACGAGCCAGCGTGGACGACCCCATTTCGATGAAGTTCCACTTCATGATGGGATTGAACAACGACATCTCCAAGACTATCTTCCTCGAGAACTACAAGTCCATCGACGACTACTACATTGGTGCTCTCAAGGCGGAACAAGAACTCATGAAGGCCAAGGCTTCTCCACCCCAAGCACACTTCGCGATGACCAAGCTCTACGACAAGCATGAGGCTAGTACCACCATGATGTCCAAGCCCGACAAGCTCCAAGACAATGCTCACAAGTTTGACTTCACCGCCATCCCTCTTTGTGGCATTGATGATGCCGAGTCTACCTTGACTCTTTTTCAAGATGGTGCAGCGACAAGTACGACTGCGGAGACCTTCAAGGACCAAGCTTCGATGGCGAGCGACAAGGTGGCGAGCAAGGATGATGCTTCCATCTTAGGAGGCGAGAGTGACGATGTGCCATCTTCGGCCTTCATCCACGGCAATGATGATGAGATGGTTGAGCATGGGATTATCCCTTCGACCACGGCGACGTATGATGACTTGAGTGACATTTGCCACCATATTGAGAGTGAGAGTGACTTCACCACTAGCCCCATATATGATGTGTTGCCACAAATCTCATGTGAGGAGAGCCACAACCCCACCACTTGAGTGAGATGAGTGACTCCACCATATGTGACTTTGAATGCACCTACTTTGAGGGAGTGAGTGAACCACCACATAAAGAGAGTGTGATAGTTGATAGGTCTCATGAGGCCATTTGCATTTCTAACAACTTCACCTCTACCTCTATTGTGTCTTCTCATTTGGTGCTAGGTCCCATTTATGATGACACGCCGATCCTCGATGACTTCGTCCTCCCTTTGGACAAGACGATGGCCATGGTGGGTTATGATGCACCCCCCACATGGTTCCATCAAGATGAAGATGACCACCATTTGGTCTTTCCCACCTCACCTACACCACTTGAGTGGAATGAAAAAGGTAACATAGGTGAAGGTGATGCTCTAGTCCCGCTAGTGGACATTATTGACATTGATTGCTTGCATGATGTTGATCCACCTAGTACCTTGCTTCATGCTAGTATGATTTCCCCATGTGATGATTTGCCCATTTATGACGACTCTGATGATTCTCATGTGGAGTCTATTAGTAGTGATGCTATGTTACATAGGATTTATTGTGACAATTCTTTAGGTCACATCATGTTTGATAATCCGCTTGACTATCATATGCTATGCATGAGATCCACCATATGTCTTATTTGCAATCTCTTCATAGTGACTATGCATATGCCATTAAAATAAACCCAGTTTGCACTTACGACATAGATGACAAGCCCATGGTTATTGGCATTTGTTTTTCTTGTGATGATATTGATATGCTCCATTTGCATCATTTATCTCATATGCCATGCCATGACTACCTACCTTCGGATATGCATTGTTTTGGATGTTGTCCATTTTCTCCATATGATGTTTCCAATGTTGTTCATGAGGAGACCCCCATAGTTTCCACATACATGTTAGGAGAATTTGATCCATCCCATTCATTGCATGATCCCAATACTTGGGTGCACCATATGCTCCCCATGAACAAACATGCTACTGATGGGTCATATACTTGCATTGTCAATTTGTGTCCCCATCGTGTCATACATAATAACTATTCTTTCATGATGGATGACGTGTTCTTATACCATGCATCAAATTTCTTTGAGCTTTTCTTATCTTGTGCTAACTCACACGTGCACATACACATCATGATGGATGATGTGTACATTTACCACGCACACAATTTCTTTGGTTTGTGTCTCTTTTGTGTAGGTACCGATGAATACTTGTCAACATCGCAATCACACGAGTTGACAAAACAAGATCTAGAGAGCAATGATGATTTGGGATCTCATGGATTGTTTTTCCCACCGGTCTCTTTGCACAAAGACTTCGCGCATTTCTTCTACATGGCCCTCACTTGGCTATGGGTTATTGTTCATTACATATCATATGCCCATCTTGCCATGTTCACTTTGCATGATATGCTCATTCCTATGCCTTTGAAATGCATTTGTGACCCATGCTTTGCATTACACATGATGATTGATTCTAGTACTTGTATGTGTATTTGCAAGCTTGGTGGAGATATCTCTTGTTGTTGCCATGTTCCTTTTGTGCACCATTCCTATATTGATACTTTCATCTTACTGTGTGTTCGTGCTTGTGATATGTCATGTGGACTGTCTATGCCTATTATTTTCTCACATGACATGATTGCCATGATTTACTCTAGTGTGTTGCATCTTCGCTCCACTAGTTTGCACGACATGATTGAGATGCTTGCTTATGTTGAATCACCCATGATTCATACTTGCTCATTTCATGCGGTTGATGACAACCATCTATATGCTTTGCACATGATTCATATTGCTTCTTGTCATATATCTCCATGTGTTGCCTCTCTCATGCTAGATGATTTTCCATGTATTGAGGCAACAATTATTCTCTTCTTGCTCATGAGATTGCCCCCATAGCATTCTCGCATATATTTGGAGATTTTGATATTATTCTTGTGAAGCATGCTTGCCTTACTTCTTTGCACCATGTACCTAGTGCCATGAATATCGCCATTGTTGCATCATATTATTCATGCACTTGTGCTTCTAATGGTTATTTGCAAAAGATGAGAACTATCATGATCAATGATGTGTTTATCTACCATGTGCATACATTCTTTGTTTTGTTGTGTGCATGTGTAGGATACTTGGACTTTGTGTCGACTTCCACTTCACGTGAGTTGACCATTCGAGCTCTTGAGAACGAGCCTCATACATTCTACCACGACTCGCTTCTACACCATATTTCCTACCACTTCGGCATTGTGAAGAATGCACAAGGACACGATTTCAAGGTGACATCCTTCTTGAGCTTGGATATTGTGGATCATACTTCATGTGTTGCTTGCACCATTTGCACGCATGTTCGAGATATTGCGTTCACCCATGATTGCCACATTTCCATGCTTCATGACATATATACCTTGTGTGTTGCATCCAATTCTTGGACTACTTGCTACTATCATATGGTGGGTTGCACCAATATCAATTCTTCACATATGCCATGTACCTTTGCTTGTCACATGATTCACGTGATTACCTCACACATGTTGAACAATTGCTCTTTCTATTGTGTTGAGTGCTACACTATATTCACTACACCCTATGCACATTATGCTTGGATTGTCTTGCACTTGACCCATGTGTTTAGACACTTCATTTTATTTGGTGTTGTGAATCTTTCCTATGCCTACCATAGACCTTTCATTGAGCAATTTGTGAATGCTTGCTATGAACTTGAGGTAGATGCTTATTCTCTTGTCACACATATTTGCATCACTACCTCACATTTGCATACGTGTCCCCATGATATCCTTGATTGTGATCAATTTATGTGCTTACATGCCATGTCATAATCCTTTGTCACACCCTATGCTATGCTTGATGACGACACTTGTTTGGTGAATCACCTCTTGAATGCTTGGTTTGGCACTAACGCTAACCACATTTGTTTTTCCAAGTGTTTGTTCTATTTGCTCCTTTTCAAGGAATCACAAAACGGTGTGACATTGGCGAGTGCCCATTTCGAGCTACTAGACGATGAGTTCTTGGTGATCGACCACTTTGACATGGCACCGCCATCTCTTTCCCATTGTGATTTGGTTTTTGATCCGAGGTCGGATCTTTTCCAAGGGGGAGGGGATGATGCGGAGCATCGTACGGTCATCACCATGTCAAGAGTCCGTTTGGCAAGTGACACGTGGGACCTCTACTTCACACACACAAAGGTGAATCTTCTCCTTTACACGTGTTCACTTGACCCCTTTGAGGGTGGTACTACTTGACACCCCTCTCATGTGCATGCATAGGTATTGTCGGAGCTTCACGGATGTCGAGGAGGAGTGCAAGAGCCATGGAACAAGTACACCATCCGCAAGGGAAGCGTGGAAGAGAAGGAAGAAGAAGCCTGGACAAGCTTCTGGAAAGCCCGGAACTTCCGGCCGCTGCCCAGAACTTCCGGCCCCCGGAACCGCCGGCCATCCCGGAGCTTCCGGCCCTGCCGCACTGAAGCTTTCCAAGAGTGTGCCAACTCTCTGGATAGCCTAGACCCTGCCCGGACCTTCGCCCAGAACCTCCGGCGCCCGGACCTTCCGTCCGCCCCCGGAACTTCCGGCCCTGCCTGCGCGCAGAGACTCGGCCCGTGGCCATGTACCCTTTTGCCCCTCACTTACCCCCTCGTGGCTACTACTATATATACTCATCCCCCTCCTCCATTCTAGGGTTAGCAAAGTGATAGCTCATTTGTATGTGAGCTTTGCTCCTACCTATCTCTACTCTTGAGAGAGAGACAATTACTCCATTGGAGGCCAAGACCTCCATCTAGGAGAAGATCCTGCGGGATATCATCAAGACCCCTTCATGGGAAGATCCTTCTAGGATTCAAGCCCCAAACTCCTTTGGACTTGGGATAAACTCTACCTTGTAACTTTCTCTTTGTTGTTCATGTACCTTGTGGATCTTGTGTGTTTGATTGTCTAGTGGATGTGTGATTGGACTTGTTCTTGAGTTTTTCCCCTTGTGATTTCTCCCCGTTCTTCCCCGTGTTCATCGTGTTCTTCGAGGGATCCCACTCCAAACGTGAAAGATCGGCCTACACCGGGTTATCCCCGTATCACTTTGGCTCGTTGAAAAGCTAGCGACATGCCCGATCTGCTCATCTTGGTTTTACCACCATTTGACTCCATCAAATTTTGTCCATTTTGCATCTTTTGCACCTGCCCTCCGCCATAACTTTCGCACCACCACATGAAACTTCCGCAAACTAACCCATTTTGGTTCCTTTGATATTTGTTGTTGTTTGAGTTGTGATTTGAGTCTCCTAAGGTGTTTCGGCTACTTAGGGACGGTCATCTTCATCCACCACCGGTGACTTGTATCGGTCCATCGACTACATCCACCACGAGCTTCCACATCGACGACGACCATCCATCCTTTGAGACCATCTTCAACCGGAAGCAAGGCCGGTTACCCCTGACTTCGTGAAAGGTTAAGTGTGACGAAGGTATCCATTCCGTCATAAAATTGTCCTTCCCTGCCATTACATCTTGATAGCCCCACCATCTTTGCGCATACCTTCATACTTATTGAGACTAGCTATCCGAGTATCGCCGGGCTTCGCGAAAACTTGTGCACCATAGTGATACGATATTGTTGCATCATTAGATATATCATATTGTGCCATTGTTTACTCCCGTGCATATCTTGTGATACTTGTCCCATATTTGTGGTTGAGGCTCAATAAGAAAAGTGGAAAGGAAGAGGAAAGTCAAAAAAAAGCTTTTAAGCAAGAAAGAGAATGATCATAAGCTTATAAACAAAGAGTTGAGCATGACAAGAGATACTTGTGCATGAGGATACATGGAATATGAATCATTTAGCTTGCATACATATAGGTTGGTGACAAGTGGTGAATCGTGCCCAAGTGTGCAATCAAGCTAGTGCTCTCCTAGTGTTTGTGCAACACGAGCTTAGTCTTCATTAGGCAATTTTGTATTACTCATCCCTATAGTTGCACAAGCCCCTTTATCCCACCGTGTGTGTTTCTTTATTGCCCTCCTCTATATTTGTGATCACTTGCTTTGCATTTTGAGTCCTTTGGATTTATTTCAACATTTACAATATCTTGGACTTCAATTTGCATGAAATTTGTGCCACTTGTCCTAACCTAGCCACTCGATAAGCTTTTACTTGTAGGTGTGAGTGAACAAGTCCGGTACCAATTCCACTATTCTTTCATCTCACATTGAGTGATACGAGATACATCCACAACTTTGGGAAAAGGTAGCTTGGTATTGTTTATCTCAATTCCTACTCACCTTTGCTCGAGTCTTGTGATGAATAGGCAAAGCACATCATCTCCGGACTATAACAACGACGACGAGTTCGATGCTATGAAGAACTTCATCGATGCCAAGATGGACAAGCGCATGGAGGAGATCAAGGCCCTCATCAAGAACCGCAAGCGGTCTTCCTCATCTTCGCGAAGACACTCAAGTGCAAAGACTCCCGAGCTACCATCTCCAGCAAGTACACACAAGCATCAACATCGACATGACCATGAAGAGCGAGCTTCAGGACACGTGTTGGCTGCTCTGCCAGCCCCGTGCACACGGGCCCTCGACCGCCATGCACACGGGACCCCATGCACACGGCCTCCTGCACCCCCGTGCACACAAGCTATACAGAGTCGCGACATCAACAACAAGGCTGCAGCTTCTTCAACACTTTTGGCATCTTTGCCAAGTGACTTCAAGGCATCTTCGCCTTCGGACATGCGACATCTTTGCCTACTCCACGAGCTCAAGTCCACTACTCCCTCGAGCTACTACAACCTCGACGTCGACCATGCAATTCCTTTCTATGGGACTCAAGAACCCGAGGAGTACCTCGAGTGGGAGCGTTTGATGGACGACTACCTCAAGCTACATCAAGTCCCTTCCGAAGATCAAGTGAAGTGCGCCTCCACGACTACGCCTTGACATGGTGGCTTCACACACCTTTTGAGAGCTACGAGATGAGTTGGTCTAAGACAAAGAAAGTGATGCGGCGAGAGTTTGTGCCTCCAACCTACACGGAACATCTTCAACACCAATTGGAGAACACCATACAATTATCCAAGTCCCTCGATGAGTACTTCAAGAACATGAAGGAAGCCTTGCACCGTACCGGCGTGGACGACCCCATTTGGGCGAAGTTCTTCTTAATGATGGGATTGAACAACGACATCTCCAAGACTATCTTCCTCGAGAACTACAAGTCCCTCGACGACAACTACTTTGGTGCTCTCAAGGCGGAGCAAGAACTCAAGAAGGCCAAGTCTACTCGACCCCGAGCTCACTTTGCAACGACCATGCTACAAGACGGCGAGAGTGATGATGTGCCATCTTCGGCCTTCATCCATGACGAGAGTGATGATGTGCCATCTTCGGCCTTCATCCACGGCGACGACTACGAGATGGTTGAGCATGTGATTTTCCCTTTGACCACGGTGACATATGATGAATTGAGTGACTTTTGCCACCATATTGAGAGTGAGAGTGACTTCACCACTAGCCCCATATATGATGAGCTGCCCCAATTCCCATGTGAGGGGAGCCACCACCACCACCACCACCACTTGAGTGATTTGAGTGACTCCACCATATGCGACATTGAATGCACCTACCTTGAGGGAGTGAGTGATCCACCGCCACATAGAGAGAGTGAGGTAGTTGATGAGGCATATGAGGCCAATTCGATTTCTAACAACTTAACCACTTCCTCTATTGTGTCTTCTCATTTAGTGCTAGGTCCCATATATGATGACGCGCCGATCCTCGACGACTTTGTCCTCCCTTTGGACATGACGATGGCCATGATGGACTATGATGCACCCCCCACATGGTTCCATCACGATGAAGATGACCTCGATTTGGTCTTTACCACCTCACCTACACCACTTGTGTGGCACGAGAAAGGTAACATAGGTGAAGGTGATGCTCTTGTCCCACTAGTGGACGTTCTTGACATTGATTGCTTGCATGATGTTGATCCACCTATTACCATGCTTCATGCTAGTATGATTTCCCCATGCGATGATTTACCCATTTATGATGAGTTTGATTATTGCCATGAGGAGTCTAGTAGTTGTGATGCCATGTTACATAGGGTTTCTTGTGATAATTCTCTTGGTCACATCATGTTTGATCATCCGCTTGACTTGTCATATGCTATGCATGAGATCTCCCGTATGTCTTATTTGCAATCTCATCGTAGTGACTATGCATATGCCATTAAAATAAACCCAATTTGCACATATTGCATAGATGACAAGCCCATGGTTATTGGCATTTGTTTTTGTTGTGGTGATATTGATATGCTTCCTTTGCATCATTTATCTCATATGCCATGCCATGACCACCTAGCTTCGGATATGCATTGTTTTGGATGTTGTCCATTTTCTCCATATTATGCTTCCGATATTGCTCATGAGGAGATCCCAATAGTCTCCTCATACCCATTAGGAGATTTTGATCCATCCTATGATTTGCATGATTTCCATGATTGTGTGCACCATATGCTCCCCATGAATAAACATGCTATTGATGTGCCATATACTTGTTTGCTCAATTTGTGTCCCCATCGTGTCATACATAACAACTATTATTTCATGATGGATGACATGTTCATCTACCATGCCTCAAATTTCTTTGAGCATTGCTTATCTTGTGCTAACTCACACGTGCACATACACATCATGATGGATGATGTGTACATTTACCACGCACACACTTTCTTTGGTTTATGTCTCTTTTGTGTAGGTACCCAGGAATACTTGTCAACCTCGCAATCCCATGAGTTGACAAAACGAGCTCTAGAGAGCAACGATGATTTGGGAACCCATGGATTGTCTTTCCCACCGCTCCCTTCGCGCAAAGACTTCGCGCATCTCTTCTACATGGCCCTCACTTGTCTATGGGTTATTGTCCATTACATATTATATGCCCATCTTGCCATGTTCACTTTGCATGATATGCTTATTCCTATGCCTTTGCCATGCATTTCTGACCTATGCGTTGCATTACACATGATGATTGATTCTAATACTTGTATGTGTATTTGCAAGATTGGTGGAGATATTGCTTGTTATTGCCATGTTTGCTTTGTGCACCATTCCTATGATGATACTATGATCTTGGTTTGTGTTCGTGCTTGCGATATGTCATGTGCATTGTCTATGCGTATTATATGCTCACATGACATGATTGCCATGGTTTACTCTAGTGTGTTGCATCTTCGCTCCACTAGTTTGCATGACTTGATTGATATGCTTGCTTATGTTGCATCACCAATGACTCATACTTGCTCATTTCATGCGGTTGATGACAACCATCTACATGCTTTGCACATGATTGTTATTGCTTCTTGTCACATATCTCCATATGTTGCCTCATTCATGCTAGATGACTTGCCATGTATTGAGTGCAACAATGCTTATAGTCTTGCTCATGAGATTGCCCCCATAGCATTCTCACATATGTTTGGAGATTTTGACATATGTCTTGTGAAGCATGCTTGTCTTACCTCTTTGCACCATATACCTAGTGCCATGAATATCGCCATTGTTGCATCATATTATTCATGCACTTGTGCTTCTAATGGTTATGTGCAAGAGAAGAGAACCATCATGATGGATGATGTGTTTATCTACCATGCGCATCCGCTCTTTCTTTTGTTGTGTGCCTATGTAGGATACGTGGACTTCGTGTCGACTTCCACTGCACGTGTGTTGACCATTCAAGCTCTTGAGAGCGAGCCTCATACATTCAACCATGACTGGCTTCTATACCACATTTCCTACCACTTCGATATTGTGAAGAACGCACAAGGACATGCTTTCGAGGCGATATCATTCTATCTCGAGAACACCCAAACCATGAGCATGCATATTCTGGATCATACTTCATGTGTTGTTTGCTCCATGACACTTTGCACACATGCTAGCGATCTTGCTTCGACTTATCATTACCACATTGCCATGCCCCATGACATATATGCCTTGTGTGTTGCATCTAGTTCTTCACATATGTCATGTCCCTTTGCTTATCACATGCTTGACTTGATTGCCTCACACATGTTGAACAATTGCTCTTTCCATTGTGTTGAGTGCCACGCTATCTTCACTACACCCTTTGCACGTTATGCTTGGATTGTCTTGCACTTGCCCCATGTGTTTAGACATTTCACTATATTTGGTGTTGTGAATGACTCTTATGCCTACCATAGACCGTTCATTGAGCACTTTATGCATGCTTGCTATGACCTTGAGGTAGATGCTTGGTCACTTATCACATATATTTGCATCTCGACCTCCCATTTGCATGCTTGTTCCCATGAACTTGATTGTGCTCAATTTATATGCTTAAATGCCATGCCACACTTCTTTGTCAAACCACATGCTATGCTTGATGACAACATTTGTTGGGTGAATCACCTCTTGAATGCTTGGTTTTGGTCTTATGCCAACCACATTTGTTTTTCCATGTGCTTGTTATCTTTGCTCCTTTTGAAGGAATTACAAGACGGTGCGACATTGGAGAGTGCAAATTTGGAACTACATGATGACGAATGCTTGGTGAACGTCAACTTCTACATGATGACATCATCTCTTTCCCATGGTGATTTGGATTTCGATCCGAGGTCGGATCTTTCCCAAGGGGGAGGGGATGATGCAGAGCATCCTATGGCCATCACCATGTCAAGAGTCCATTTGGCAAGTGATACGTGCCACATCTACTTCATGCATACAAAGGTGAATCATCTCCTTTACACGTGTTCACTTGTACCTTTCGAGGATGGTATACTACTTGACCCCTCCCTTGTGTGCATACATAGGTGTGAGCGGAGCTACAGATTCATCGAGGAGGAGTCCAAGAAGAAGAGAACATCTACACCATCCAAGAGGGAAGCCTGGAAGCGGAGAAGGAAGCGCCAAGAAGAAGGCAGAAGCTCCCAGGCGACCCCGTGCGCATGGGCCCCTCCGCCCCGTGCCCACGGGACCCCTATGTCCATGGGCCTCACGGACCCCGTGCGCACGGGCTCATGCGTCAGGTCCCTGGAGACCACGTGCGCACATGCTCCACTTACCCCGTGCGCACGGGGCCCCCTGTGCGTGGCTGTTGGGCTTGGCCCTTGTATCACCATCTCGTCCCTCCTTACCCCTTCATCCCTTGGACCTATATATACTCCCCTTCCTCCATTTAGACGAAGCTAAGAATAGACACAAATCATAGACCTTAGCTCATGTATCTCCCCTTGTGGGTTTCCTCCTAAGGGAGAAGGATCCCTAGGATCATCAAGCCCTCCTCTTGAGGGAGAAGACTCCATTGGAGTGCAAGACCTCCTAAAGGAGAAGGATCCATAAGATTATCAAGCCCTCCTAAGGGAGAAGGATTCCTGATGCGGAGCATCCCTCGCTCATCCCCATGGACATACCTACATCTCCCTCAACACCACTTGGACCCATGACACGAGCTCGAGCTAAGGCTATTGAAGATAAGGTGAACTCGCTCCTCTCCGAACTCCCTATTCCTACTCAAGAGACATGGCTACTACCTCATTCAGAAACTCTCTGTGTGATCGGGTGCTTGGAGACGAGCCACAGAATAGCTACATGTAAGAGCCAATACGGCGAGGACCCCAAGCGTGATGGACAAGAAGAAGAGCTGCTTTGGAAGCTACATGCATCGTACGACCGACCAAGTCCGGACGTCTGACGATTCCCAGGTCACGGATAACTGAGCCTTCCGGACGTCCGGTACCTGACCACCCGAGCCAAATCTACGGAAGTCCGAGGCGGACCGGACGACCGGGCGACAAGCAACCGAGCCGAATCTACGGAAGACCGACGGTCATCGGACGTCCGGACCGTCCGGAAGCTCCGGAGGACCGGCCCTCTTCGGACATCCGATGCATCCACGACAGAGCCGAATCTACAGACGTTCAAGCCCTTCCGGATCTCCAGACCGTCCCGAGCCTCCGTTCGTCCGACGTCTTCTGGACGTCCGGCACCTGAGTGACCGCGCCCACGGGCTGGAGCCCTTGTACCCCTTCACTTTGACTTCCATTTGCACTACGACTATAAATAGGTCTCTTCCACCTCCTATCTAGGGTTAGCATTGGTTTAGCTCATATTTTGTGTGAGAGCCTTGATCATCCACTTGGTTACTTCTCTTCGGAGCTCACGACCTCTTCGGAGAAGATCCCCCAAGCGGATTCAAGACCCCTTCAAGGGAAGACAATCAAGACCTCCTTATGGAGAAGAACGGTTTCCTTTGTATCCTTACCTTTGTTGATTTTGGATCATGTGTTACCATGTGCTTTCGGTGATCTAGCCCTTGTGTGATCGATTACTTGTCGGTTGAGTGTTTCTCTCGTTTCCCCCCGTGATTCCCTTTGTTTTCTTCCGCTCGTTCTTCGTGTCTCCCCGTAGGATCCACTCCAAATGTGAAAGATCGGCTCCTAGGGTTCCGCCCTACATCATCTTGGTATCATGAGCCACGTTGATCACGTTTTTGGAGCCCCTACCCCGTGTTTTCTAGCTTGATTTTGTTGTTTTCGTCCTAAATCCGAAAATTCCCCACCAAAAATAGCCCCAATTTTTTTTGTGATTTTTTGGTGAGTTGAGATTTTGTTGGATTTGGTCCATGGATTTGCGTTGCTGCGTTGGATCTAACATTCCCCACCCTCCCCACCCTTTTCCATCCACCAATCTGCTCGATTTCGACCTCACCATCTTCCTCCACCCCGAAATCGCGTAGTTCATCTCGTGCCCGAATTTTGCCCAGGCACCGGACGACCGGACCCTACCGGACGTCCTGCGACCGGACGACCATAGAAACCGGACGTCCGTGAAACTCTGACGAAACTGAACATTGTCAGTTCGGCCACCACCACAACCCCACCTTCCACCACATCTTCCAAACCCACATACACCACCATCTTTCCCGATACCTCCTATGACGATTTTGACACGTTTTGGTCCTTGAGATTTTGAGTTGTGGCTCCCGTGTCCTATTGTGTTTCGGCTATCTAGGTACGGTTCGACTTCATCATCACCACGGCTCAGCTTCGCAAGGGTCTCATCATCGCCAAGGACGGTAACATCGACGACATCTTTGTCATACCTTGCAATTGCATTGATACCCACATTGCCTCATTTTTGCGTAGCTTACCCATCGAGACTAGCCATTGAGTATTGCGGGCAATGTTACTTGTGCACATTAGTGATCATACTCCATAGCATACATACCATACCATAGTGGTGCATATCTTGGGATCCACTTGTCTGTCACAAAGTTGTCATAGCATACACAATTGCTATCTTGGTTCCTGAAGTTTTGCTTGAGAAAAGAGCTCAAAAGTGAAAGAGCCACCAAAGCTTTTAAGCAAAGAGGAAAGATAAGCAAAGATCTTATGAACAAGAACCATAGCATCATACTACATTAAGATTGTCATATTGGATCATCTTGGATCATCGCACCGAAATACCATACATATAGCATACTTGGGATAGAGATTGTTGCATTTTTGCTTAGTAGGTTGTGCACAAGTTCCGTATCCACCTATTGTGCAATCGTGCTAGCGTCTCTCTAGTATTGTGCAACAAGAGCATTTTCGTGGTCTCCACATTTTGGCTCACTTTTGGATTGCACAATCCCACTTATCTATTTGCGTGTGTGTTTTCGTGTACCATTATTTGCTTGGTCTACTTGTTGCATTTGCAAATTTGTGAACCTTTTCCAAGATTATTGAAGCTCACTTACTATTGCATCAAATTTTTGCCACCATCCTAACCAAGCTCCTCCATAAGCTTTTACGTGTGTAGGTGTGAGAACCGACAAGAATTGGTACCAACAGTGCTATTTCATTGTCCGCATTTGAGTGAACTTGATTCATCTTCAACTTAGGTCAAGGTACATTTGGTACACGTTCTTTTCCGTCTACCACTTACATTTTGTTTGAAATGATGGATAGGCCAACTTCTTCTACCAATCCACCCCTCATCGGGAACAGCGACGACACGTCCTCATTCGTCACAAAGGGCCACCTCTTTGGTGTTCAAAGGGCGTTGCACCAAGAGCAACAAGCAATGAGTGACCGCATCGACAACCTCGCCACCGACTTGCGACTCTCCGAGCAACGTACAAGAGACTACTTCAATAACAAGTTCAACGCCCACAAGCAAGAGAATGATGCAAGAATGGACGAGATCCGCGCCTTGATGAGGAACCGCATCCTTCCACATCTTCATCCTCAAGACGGAGCCGCTCGAGTCGACACTCTGACGACACCTTCTCCGACTCAAGTACACCATCATCGAACACTCTTCGATGAGCCGCGCGTCAAGAGTGTCATGCATCTCGCAACCCGCTACATGACAAGCATTCACAAGAGCAAGTTGATGAGCAAGACCCTCGTCCTCAATCAAATCAAGTCGCTTTTGCGCAAGGTCAAGAACGACAACGACTACGGCGCCAAGAGGAAGAACGAGCGCGTCTACACCAAGAGGAACAAGACGCCGAGGCTCAACGTCTTCGACAACACCAACGTGAAGCGCAAGCTCTTGAGGTGCAATGTGCCCTTCAAGAATCAAGTCGAGCCATCGCCAACCGCAATCGCGAACAGCGCAATCAAGAGGAAGCCCTTCGAGAAGAAATCCAAGAGAGGAACTACCAACCGCGTGTGCAACATCAAGCTCCACAAGCTCCTCCACAAGCTCATCAAGCTCCACAAGCTCGTCAAGCTCCACCTCAACTTCAAGTTCAACAAGAACAAGTTGATCATGGACTTCCTCCATGCCAAGAGCAACATGAGGATGATTACCCTCCACGTCAAGGGCGTCATCATCACCATCGCCAACAACACAATGAAGAGCAACGCTATGGAAAGCTCAAATTCACAATGCCCAAGTTCAATGGAAGCAATGATCCCAAAGAATACCTCTCATGGGCATTGAAGGTCGACAAAATCTTTCGTTTGCACAACTATGAGGAAGAGAAGAAGATTGCTATGTCATCACTTGAGTTCCAAGACTATGTCCTCATATGGTGGGAACAAGTCCTTGAGCGCCGTGAAGCAAGAGGTGAACCACCTATCACCACTTGGGATGAAATGAAGTCACGCGAGCACGTTTTGTGCCAACCTACTACAACCGCGATCTCTTCAAGAAGCTACAACTCGTCAAGCAAGGAACAAAGAGTGTTGAAGAATACTACAAGGAAATGGAGATAGCCATGATTCGAGCCAATGTCACGAAGGATGATCAGCAAACAATGGCACGATTCTTGAATGGACTCAATCATCCCATCAAGAAGATCGCCGACTTCCAACCCTACTCCAACCTCATTGAGCTCGTGCATCAAGCTACAAAGGTGGAACGTCAAGTGCAAGATGACTTCAAGTATGCCAAGTATTCATCCAAGACCTACGGCTTCTCCAACAACCAAGCTTGAACAACTCCTCCAACATCTACATCAACCAAGCCTTCTACAAGCAACGATGAGAAGTCAAGTTACAAGAAAACTTTGGCAAGTTCCAGTCGTCTTCCTCCTACTACAAGAAACTTCAAGACACGTGCTTCTTCATATACTCCGACCGATGAGACCGTCAAGACAAGCTCCTTCAAGTGTTTCACTTGTGGCGGCCGAGGCCACAAGTCTTATCAATGCACAAACAAGCGCACCATGATCCTTAACGACGACGACACATATGACTCCATGAGTGATGAGGAGATGGAAGATCTTGTGCAAGTGTCCATGCATCGGTGCGTGAACGAGGATGAAGATGATCAAGTCTTTTGTGATGAGGGTTCGAGCCCCGCTCTCGTTGTCTCCAAGGTCTTGACTCTTCAACATCAACAAGACGAAGCCAAGGATGCCACATCTTCCACACTAAGGTCGGCATCAATGGAAGGTCCGTCAAGGTCATCATCGATGGAGGTAGTTGCCACAACTTGGCAAGTGAAGAACAATGCTCCAAGCTTCAATTGGTGAAGAGGAAGCACCCACACCCCTACAAGGTTCAATGGCTAAGTGACTCCGGCACTATACGAGTCGAGCATACGGTCCAAGTCTCCTTCAAAATTGGTGCATATGAGGACACTTTGGAGTGTGATGTGGTCCCAATGACCGTTTGCCACCTCCTTCTTGGTCGGCCATAGCAATTCGATCGTGGTGTCATCCACAATGGGTGCACCAATCACTATAGCTTCAAGATGAAAGGGAAGGAATATGTGCTATGACCTATTTCTCCTAGTCAAGTGATAGCCGACAAGCAAGCCACCCATCATGGAGAGAAGAGTGAGAAAGTGATCCACCCAAAAGTGAGTGAGAGCCACAAGCCAAACTTGAGATCCTCTTCGCCTAGAGAGAAAAACCTCATCCTATTTGCCACCAAAAGTGAGATGAGAGAAGTGTGTGAGAACCCATCGAGTGTGATGCACTTTGTCCTCATGTGCAAGGATGGAGATCCAACAACTAACACCTCTCACGAGCTACCTTTATTGTTTCAATCTCTTTTGTAGGAATTCCAAGATGTTTTCCCCGATTAGCTACCTCCGGGTCTACCTCCTCTTCGAGGCATTGAGCATCGAATTGACCTCATCCCCGTAGCGCCTCTCCCAAACAAAGCTCCATACCGAGTCAATCCCGAAGAAACCAAGGAGATTCAACGGCAAGTACAAGAACTCATCGACAACGGTCATGTACGTGAAAGCCTAAGCCCTTGTGGCGTTCCCGTTATACTTGTTCCTAAACCCGATGGAAGTTTTCGCTTGTGTTACGATTGTAGACCTATAAATGCTATTAGCGTTCGCTATAGGCATCCTATTCCTCGCTTAGATGCTATGCTTGATGAACTTAGTGGAGCCAACTTTTTCTCAAAAATTGATCTTAAAAGTGGCTATTATCAAATCCGCATTCAAGAGGGTGATGAATGGAAAACTGCTTTCAAAACCAAATTTGGTTTATATGAGTGGTTAGTGATGCCTATGGGTTTATCAGAGGCTCCCGGTACTTTCATGCGTCTTATGCATTATGTGCTTCGCCCTTATATTGGAGTCTTTGTTGTGGTTTACTTTGATGATATTCTTGTGTTTAGCAAAACCATGAAAGAGCATATTAATCATGTTAGGGCTGTTTTGCAAACCCTTCGCAAGGAACGTCTTTATGCAAACTTGAAAAAATGCACGTTTGGTGTTGACAAAGTGGTTTTCTTGGGTTTTGTTGTCTCTTCCAAGGGTGTCCATGTTGATGAATCCAAGATTAAGGCAATTAAAACTTGGCCCCAACCCACCAATTTGCAACAAGTGCGTAGTTTTCTTGGTCTCGCAGGATTTTATCGACGCTTTGTGAAAGACTTTAGCACAATTGCCGCTCCTTTGCATGCTTTGAGTAAGAAGAATGCTCCTTTTGTTTGGGGATCTTTGCAATCCACCGCTTTTGATGAGCTCAAGTCTTTGCTTACTCATGCTCCGATTCTTGCTTTGCCCAACTTAGAGAAAACTTTTGAGGTTCATTGTGATACAAGTGGTACTGGAATTGGTGGAGTTTTGATGCAAGAAAAACGAGTCATTGCTTACTTTAGTGAAAAACTCTCCGGTGCTCAACTTAACTATCCCATCTATGACAAAGAATTGTATGCTTTAGTGCGTGTGCTACATGTTTGGGAACATTACCTTAGACCTCATGAGTTTGTCATCCATACCAATCATGAAACGTTTAAGTACTTAAAGGGTCAAACTAAGTTGAACAAGCGTCATGCCAAATGGAGTGAGTTTATTGAATCTTTCGCATATGTGATCAAGTACATTAAGGGTAAGGAAAATGTAGTTGCGGATGCACTTTCACTCATATGCACACTTATCACTAAACTTGAGTTGAATGTTATTGGTTTGGAGCACATCAATGACTTTTATGCTAATGATCCATCTTTTTCTATTCCTTATGCTAAGTGTTTGATGCATACTTCCTGGGAACAATATTATATCAAGGATGCATATCTTATGAGAGCTAACAAACTATGCATTCCTGGGACTTCTCTTCGTTTGCTCCTTTTGCAAGAGGCTCATGGAGGAGGACTCATGGGACACTTTGGACGCGAAAAGAATTTCGCCACGCTCTCCAAGAACTACTTTTGGCCCAAGATGTTCCGCGACGTCTCACGCTTCACCAACCGTTGCTCTACATGTCGCAAAGCTAAGTCTAAAGCTCAATCCCATGGTCTTTACATGCCCCTTCCTATTCCTTATCAACCTTGGGAAGACATTAGCATGGATTTTATACTTGGTTTGCCTAGAACACAAAATGGAAAGGATTCCGTGTTTGTTGTTGTGGACCGATTTTGTAAGATGGCACATTTCATTCCTTGCAACAAGATAGACGATGCTTCACACGTTGCAAATCTCTTTTGTAGGGAAATCTTGCATCTCCATGGAGTACCAAAGACAATCGTCTCCAACCATGACGTCAAGTTCTTGAGTTACTTTTGGAAGACCCTATGCGCCAAGCTCGGAATCAAGCTCTTGTTCTCATCTGCATACCATCCTCAAACCGACGGCCAAATGGAGGTGACGAACCATACACTCTCCACTCTACTTTGCGTGTTGATCAAGAAGAACATCAAGGAGTGGGAGGAGTGTCTACCCATCGCCGAGTACGCCTACAACCGTGCAATACATTCGACGGCCGGCAAGTCGCCCTTCGAGGTCGTCTACGGCTTCAACCCATTGTCCTCATTGGACATTCTACCTCTTCCTCTATAAGATCGAACCAACCTAGACGCAAGTGCCCGTGCAAGCTACATCAAGAAGATGCATGAAGATACAAGGCACACCATCGACCGCCAAGTACAACGACTAGCGACCAAGCTCAACGTCAACAAGCAACCGATGGTCTTCAACATTGGTGATCTAGTGTGGCTACACCTTCGCAAGGACCGCTTCCCCAACGAAGGCAAGTACAAGCTTCTCCCTCGAGCCGATGGACCCTTCAAGGTGCTAGCACGCTACAACGACAACGCCTACAAGATAGACCTACCACGAGGTAAGTACAATGTGAGCGACATCTTCAATGTCAAAGACCTCGCGCCATACCATGGAGATGAAGCTTTTGATCCGAGGTCGGA
>NC_057813.1:299789218-299938048 GCF_018294505.1 Triticum aestivum
CTCATCCCCATGGACGTACCTACATCTCCCTCAACACCACTTGTACCCATGACACGAGCTCGAGCTAAGGCTATTGAAGATAAGGTGAACTCGCTCCTCTCTGAACTCCCTCTTCCTACTCACGAGACATGGCTACTACCTCATTCGGAAACTCTGTGTGTGATCCAAGTGGAGACGAGCCACGGAACAGCTACATGCAAGAGCCAAGACGGCGAGGACCCCAAGCGTGATGGATAAGAAGAAGAGCTGCTTTGGAAGCTACAGGCGTCGGACGACCGACCAAGTCCGGACGTCCGACGATTCCTAGGTCACGGACGACCGAGCCTTCTAGACGTCCGGTACCTGACCACCCGAGCCAAATCTACGGAAGTCCGAGGCGGACCAGACGACCGGGCGACAAGCAACCGAGCCGAATCTACGGAAGACCGATGGTCATCGGACGTCCGGACCATCCCGAAGCTCCGGACGACCGGCCCTCTCTGGACGTCCGACGCATCCATGACAGTACCGAATCTACGGACGTCCGAGCCCTGCCGGATGTCTGGACCGTCCCGAGCCACCGGACGTCCAACGTCTTCCGGACGTCCGACACCTGAGTGACCACGCCCGCAGGCTGGAGCCCTTGTACCCCTTCACTCTGACTTCCATTTGCACTACGACTATAAATAGGTCTCTCCCACCTCCTAGCTAGGATTAGCATTGGTTTAGCTCATATTTTGTGTGAGAGCCTTACTCATCCACTTGGTTACTTCTCCTCGGAGCTCACGACCTCTTCGGAGAAGATCCCCCAAGCGGATTCAAGACCCCTTCAAGGGAAGACAATCAAGACCTCCTTAAGGAGAAGAACGGTTCCCTTTGTATCCTTACCTTTGTTGATTTTGGATCATGTGTTACCTTGTGCTTTCGGTGATCTAGCCCTCGTGTGATCGATTACTTGTCGGTTGAGTGTTTCTCTCGTCCCCCCCCCCCGTGAGTCCCTTTGTTTTCTTCCGCTCGTTCTTCATGTCCCCTGTAGGATCCACTCCAAACATGAAAGATCGGCCCCTAGGGTTCCGCCCTACATCAATTCCCCAAGTGAATCATCAAGCCCTCATCTCCTTCATAGGATTTGGGATGAACTCTACCATGCATCTTGTTTCCCTTTGATTGTTCATCTACCTTGTGGATCTTGTGTGTTTGTTGGTCTAGTGGATGTGTGATTGGACTTGTTCTTGAGTGTTCCTCTTATTTCCCCCTTTGTGTGCTTCTTGTTCTTGGGGATTTCCCCTCCAATTCATGAAAGATATCCACATAGGGTTCCACCCTACAACAAAACCCTAATCAATTCGGGCTCACCGGTGGGATCTCGGTCTCACCGAGATGGGCTTGCAAATTCTCTGGTTACCTATTACTGAAATCGTTCTCACCGAGTTTTTTTGATCGGTCCCGTCAAGTTTGCTCGGCCAATCCTCTTTTGCTTATTACCAAAATCGGTCTCACCGAGTTTGAGTAATCGGTCAAACCGAGTTGAGGTTTTACCCTAACCCTAGCACATCGGTCCCACCGAGTTGACCTTGTCGGTCCCATCGAAAACTCTAACGTTCACATTTGACCTCAATCGGTCTGGCCGAGTTTTACCATTCGGTCTCACCGAGTTTGAGAATCTTTGTGTAACGGCTAGATTTTTTGTGGAGGCTATATATACCCCTCCACCCATTCTTCATTCATGGAGAGAGCTATCAGAACGTGCCTACAATTCCAACATTCATTTTCTGAGAGAGAACCACATACTCATGTGTTGAGACCAAGATATTCCATTCCAACCACAAGAATCTTGATCTCTAACCTTCCCCAAGTTGCTTTCCACTCAAATAATCTTTCCACCATAGCCAAATCTGTGAGAGAGAGTTGAGTGTTGGGGAGACTATCATTTGAAGCACAAGAGCAAGGAGTTCATCATCAACACAGCAACTATTACCTTTTGGAGAGTGGTGTCTCCTAGATTGGTTAGGTGTCACTTGGGAGCCTCCATCAAGATTGTGGAGTTGAACCAAGGAGTTTGTAAGGGCAAGGAGATTGCCTACTTTGTGAAGATCTACCCTAGTGAGGCAAGTCCTTCATGGGTGATGGACATGGTGGGATAGACAAGGTTGCTTCTTCGTGGACCCTTCATGGGTGGAGCCCTCCGTGGACTCGCGCAACAATTACCCTTCATGGGTTGAAGTCTCCATCAATGTGGATGTACGATAGCACCACCTATCGGAACCACGCCAAAAATCTCCGTGTCTCCAATTGCGTTTGCACACTCCAATCCCACCCCTTTACTTTCTTGCAAGTTGCATGCTTTATTTTCCGCTGCTCATATACTCTTTGCATGCTTGCTTGAATTGTATTGTGTATGCTTGAAATTGTGCTAATCGATCACCTCAACTTGAAAAACTTAAAAACTGCTACCTTTATTTGTTGATGGTCTAATCACCCCCCTCTGGACACCTCTTCTCGATCCTTTCAATTGGTATCAGAGCTTTGATCTTGATGTAGGGCGGAATGCTAGGGGTCGATCTTTCACGTTTGGAGAGGATCCCTACGGGGAACACGAAGAACGCGCGGAAGAACACAAGGGAAATAACGAGGGGAAAATAAGAGAAACACTCAACCGACACGAAATTGATCACACAAGTGCTAGATCATCAAGGGCACAAAGTAACACGAGATCCAAAGTCAACAAGGGACGATATAAGAGTAACCGTTCTTCTCCGTGAGGAGGTCTTGATTGTCTTCTCCGGATGGAGGCCTTGAATCCAGATGGATCTTCTCCGAAGAGGTGCGGTCCCTCACGAGGAGTAGATCCGGTACGGATGAGCAATGCTCTATCTCAAATGAGCTATCACAATGCTAACCCTAAAACATAGGTGGGTATGGAGTATATATAGTCTAGGGCGAAGGGGGTACATGGGCTCGACCCTTACACTATTCGCAAATAGGGAAGGCCGGATGTCCAGGCTTCGGGCCGGATGTCCGGTGGCTCGCGAGGGGCCGGATGTCCGGGCTGGTGGAGTCGGCCATGCTGCTCTCTAGATGGGCGGCGCCGGATGTCTGAGCGGAGGGGCTGGATGTCCGGGGCTTTGGGAGGCGCCGGATGTCCGGGGTGATGACCGGATGTCCGGGCTGTCTGGGCATCCTTCTGTGCTTCCTGGATGGCGCCTCCGGATGTCCGGGCTGGAGGCCAGATTTCCGGTGAGGGGGGCCAGATGTCCGAGCTGGACGCCGAATGTCCGGTACCTGTAGCTTCTTCTGCAAACTCCTGACCATGTAGATCTCCAGGGGCCGGATGTCCGGTGCCTGGAGGCTGTTCTCGCCTTCTTCCGTTGGTTCTCTTCTTCTGTGGAGTTGGGGTCTTGACCATCTTCATGTGCATCCTCGGGAGGGTCCTCTTGGTACTTAATTATGCACAATATTCCAGACTTAGGTAGTAGCCATGTCTCGAGAGGATCATATGAGATATCACTAAGGAGAGAAGTCACCTTGGTCTCGAGAGATCTAGCTCGTGCTCTAGTCATGGGTCCTCTTGGTGCTTGGTGAGATGATGGAAGGTCCATGGGGATGACCGAAGGATGCTGCGCATCATCTCCCCCCTGGGAAAGATCCGAGCATGGATCAAAATCCTCATCACCATGGTACAAGGAGAGATCGGTGATGTTGAAGATGTTGCTCACGTTGTACTTGTTGCGTGGGAGATCGATCTTGTAAGCATTGTTGTTGTAGCATTCTAGCACCTTGAAGGGTCCATCGACTCAAGGTAGGAGTTTGGACCTGCGTTCGTTGGGGAAGTGGTCCTTGTGAAGGTGTAGCCACATGAGATCGCCGATGTTGAATATCATGGGTTGCTTGTTGATGTTGAGCTTGGTCGCGAGTCGATGTACTTAGCGCTTGATGGTGTGCCTTGTATATTCATGCATCTTCTTGATGTAGCTTGCACGGGCACTTGCGTCGAGGTTGGTGCACTCTTGTAGAGGAAGAGGTTGAATGTCCAGTGGGGACAATGGGTTGAAGCCGTAGACGACCTCGAAGGGGGACTTGCCGATCGTCGAATGTCTTGCACGGTTGTAGGCGTACTAGGCGATGGGTAGACACTCCTCCCACTCCTTGATGTTCTTCTTGATCAACACGCGAAGTAGAGTGGAGAGCGTACGGTTTGCCACCTCCGTTTGGCCGTCGATTTGAGGATGATATGCGGATGAGAACAAGAGCTTGATTCCGAGCTTGGCGCATAGCGTCTTCCAAAAGTAACTCAAGAACTTGACGTCGCGGTCGGAGACAATTGTCTTTGGTACTCCATGGAGGCGCAAGATTTCCCTACAAAAGAGATTTGCAACGTGTGAAGCATCGTCTATCTTGTTGCAAGGAATGAAATGTGCCATCTTAGAAAACCGGTCCACAACAACAAACACGGAATCGTTGCCATTTTGAGTTCTAGGCAAACCAAGTACAAAATCTATGCTAATGTCTTCCCAAGGTTGATAACGAATAGGAAGAGGCATGTAAAGACCATGGGATTGAGCTTTAGACTTAGCTTTGCTACATGTAGAGCATCGGTTGGTGAAGCGTGAGACGTCACGGAACATCTTGGGCCAAAAGTAGTTCTTGCAGAGCGTGGTGAATGTATTGTCGCGTCCAAAATGTCCCATGAGTCCACCTCCATGAGCCTCTTGCAAAAGGAGCAAACAAAGAGAAGACTCGGGATTGCAAAGTTTGTTAGCTCCCATAAGATAATCATCCTTTATGTAATATTGTTCCCAAGATGTATGCGTCAAACACTTAGCATAAGGAGTAGCAAAAGATGGATCATTAGCATACAAGTCTTTTATGTGCTCAAAGCCAATAACATTCAACTCAAGTTTAGTGACAAGCGTGTGTATGGGTGAAAGTGCATCCACAACTACATTTTCCTTACCCTTAATGTACTTGATCACATAGGGGAAAGATTCAATAAATTCACTCCATTTGGCATGACGCTTATTCAACTTAGTTTGACCTTTTAAGTACTTAAGCGTTTCATGATCGGTATGGATGACAAACTCATGAGGTCTAAGATAATGTTCCTGAACATGTAGCACACGCACTAAAGCATATAATTCTTTGTCATAGATGGGATAGTTAAGTTGAGCACCAGAGAGTTTTTCACTAAAATAAGTAATGGCTCATTTTTCTTGCATCAAAACTCCGCCAATTCCGGTACCACTTGCATCCCACGTTCATCCCCATGTACACTCCGGCTACTCTCCAAGCCCCAAGGATACATAAGATGAGACCTCGAGCTTACGCCATTGGACCTAAGGTGAACTCGCTCCTTTCCGAATCCTCCCTTTCCGCATGTAAGACATGGATGCTACCTCAAGAGAGGACCTTGTGCATACTAAGGTACACCCGAGGAGATCATGGAGAGCCCAAGGACCAAGGCCAAGTGTGCGTGGGAGCGAAGGAAGGAGAAGGAAGAAGAGTCTGCTGCTACAGCAGTCGGACATCCGGCCATGTCCTGGACATCCGGCCAAGCCCGGACATCCGGCCCAACACCAGAAATCTAGCTCCCTTCTATCCAGAGAGCACCAACATCGGCCAAGTCAGCCCGGACATCCGGCCAGGCCTGGACATCTGGCGCCCTGTCATAGAACGTCTAGAAGCTGGATCTCGCCAGCCCGGACATCCGACCCCAACGCCCGGACATCCGCGTCTCGGGAAAGCCCGGACGTCCGGCCCGTCGCCTGGACATCCGGCCCCTCTTGCCTGTGTGCAGTGTATCCGAGCTGAAAGCCCTTGTACCCCTTCGCCCCTTAGACTATATATACTCCACCTCCACCTACGTTTTAGGGTTAGCAAAGGATTAGCTCATTTGAGATAGAGCTTTGCTCATCCATACGTATCTCCTCCTCGTGAGAGACCGCGTCCTCTTCGGAGAAGATCCACTATGGATTCAAGACCCCTTTACTGGAAGATCCCTCGTGGATTCAAGACCTCCTGTCAGAGATAAACTACCGCCGCTTGTATCGTCCTTTGTTGGATTTGGACTGTGTATCTCTTTGTGTTTCTCGGATCTAGCACATGTGTAATCATATTCTCGTTGGTTGAGTGTTTTCCTCTTATGTTTCCCCGTGATTTCCCTCGTTCCCCTTCTCGCGTTCTTCGTGTTCCTCGTAGGGATACGCTCCAAACGTGAAAGATCGGCCCCTAGGGTTCCACCCTACATCATCTATGGTATCATGAGCCACGTTGATCACATTTTTGGAGCCCCTACCCCATGTTTTCTCGCTTGATTTTGTTGATTTGGTCCTAAATACGAAAATCCCCACCAAAAATAGCCCCCAATTTTTTTTTGTGATTTGTTGGTTTGATGATGTTTTGTTGATTTTGATCCATGGATTTGCTTGGTTTCAAGTGGATCTAGCATCTCCCCAAGCTTCCCCACGTTCCATCCACGAAATCTCCCCAATTTTGCCCCCAAAATCATCAATTTCTGCCCCAAAATCGAGTTCCTTGAGTTCATCCTCGGATTTGGAGCCCGGACATCCGGCCCGACCCCTGGACATCCGGCCATCCCGGAAATCCGGCCATTAGCCCGGACATCCGGCTCCTGGAGTGCATTTTCGCGCAAGGTTGTGGACATCAGGTCCCGGATATCCGGCCAAACCCCCGGATGTCCGCCCACTGTTATTTCAGCTTTTCCCGTTTCACCATTTTGACCATAACTAATTCATCCAGAGTCCGATTTTCGCGTTCTTTAGCTTGTGGAGTAGCTATTGACATCCCCCATCCATCTAAATAGATTGCAACACCATTTGACTCCATAAAATTTTCCAAAATTTGGCAAGTTTGCCTAGGGCTTCCACCACATCATCCGCTACCCCACCACCGACTTCCGCAACCTAACCCATTTTGCTTGCCATAGCATTAGTGGTTGCTTGAGTAGTGATTTGAGTCTCCTAATGTGTTTCGGCTACTTAGGGACAGTTGCTTCTTCATCAACCACCACCACCACTTCCGCATAACCTTGCCCACCATACATTTAGCCAACCCCAAACTAACCCAATTGTTGTTTGAGCTTGTTTGAGTTCTGGCTTGTGTCTCCTAAGGTGTTTTGGCTACTTAGGGACGGCAACTTCAACTCCGACACGTGTATAGCCCATCATTTCACTCCCGCATTGCCAAGTGCAAACCACCACCGCTTTCCGCTACCACCATTTTGACATTTGACGTGTGAGATTTTGAGTTCGCGGTTTTTCTGTTTCCTAAGGTGTTTCGGCTACTTAGGGACGAGTCTCCAATCACCTTGGTTTCTACATCAAGAACACCGCCACTCATCATCTCTTCGAGGTCGCCATCGACTTTGACCACTTCACCATCCTCCGTCCGTGGCGTACAAACGAGAAACCCTCGACGGTAACCCCCATATCATCTTGGTATCGTGGTATCCCTCCATTGTATATTCCCCTTGCCATTGCATTGTTAACCCCTAGCCCATTTTGCGTTACTTGCCTATCGAGACTAGCCATTTGAGTATTGTCGGCAACGTTAGTTGTGCACATTAGTGATCATACTTCCCATAGCATACATACCATATCATCGTGGTGCATATCTTCGTATAATATCTTGTGTCACAAGTTTGTTCCCGCATATACATAATTGCTATGTTGGTTTGTGCATTGTGCAAAGTGGCAAAAAAAGAGAATAAAGCTTTTAAGCAAAAGAGAGAGAGCAAAGAGCTTGTAAACAAGTGCCATAGCAGCATACCACATTGCTTATAAGATTGTCATATCCGATCATCTTGAGAGAAACACCGGGAACGATACATACATAGCATACTTGGGATATAGTTTATCGATTTTGCATCTTATAGGTTGTGCACAAGTGTCGTATCCGCCTATAGAGCAATCGTGCTAGCGTCTCTCTTGAGTTGTGCAACACGAGCGTTTTCTGTGGATTCCACATTTTGTGCTCATTCCTTGGTTGCACAACCCCATTTATCTATCCATGTGAGCGTTTCCGTGTGCCATCCATATTGCTATTGGTCCATTTGTTTCACTTGCAAATTTTAGAATCTTTTTCAGCATTATTGACTCTTGCTAACATTTTGCATCAAATTTTTGTGCCACTATCCTCACCGAGCTCCACCATAAGCTTTACTTGTGTAGGTGTGAGAACCGACAAGAATTGGTACCAATTGTGCTATTTCCTTGTTACACATTTGAGTGATCATTGATCCATCTTCAACATTGGTCAAGGTACATTTGGTATAGTTCTTCTCTTTCTCCCACTCATATTTGCTCGAGTCTTGTGATTGATAGGCAAGGCATTTCCTCTCCGGTCTATGACAACAATGACGGCGTGAACAACTACATCTCCAAAGCGTCCATCTTTGATCTACAATGACAAATGCAAGGCGCACAATCAAGATTGCGAGAGAGCATCAAGAACAACACCATCGACATTCATCACTCCGAAGCAAGGAAAAGGGACTACATCGACAAGAAGCTTTCCGTACATAAAGAGGATCAAGATGCAAGGATGGAGGAGATTAGAGCCTTGATCAAGTCTTCTTCCCCTTCGTCATCTTCAAGGCGGCGACATTCGAGCCACAAGTCTTTGGAGCGCGAAAACGATGCAAGCGCAATTCGTCCACATCCACATCTTCTTGATGACCACCGTCACAATCGTGATCAACATCATCATGAAGGGCAAGTCACCTCCAAACAACATGTGCACGACGACGACGGACAACATCTACTACGAGCTCAAGCACGACAACAACACCATCATCATGAAGATACTCCACAAGCGCAAACGTAGAAGTCCCAACAAGTCCTACTTCATGCCAAGTCGAAGCTTCATGAGCAAAAGAGAAGACCGTGAGATGACCACCACCAAGACGGTGCTACTACTACAACAACCACTTTGGCATCTTCGCCTTTGGACGTACGCCATCTTCGCCTACTTCCCACGTGTACGCCTACATCAACTTCATCAAGTCCAAGGCGACTACCTACGAGCGAGGGCGACACTTCCATCTTCGGAAGCCCCTCAAGGAAGATGGCCAAGCATGGGAAACTCCCTTCGGTCATGGAGACGAGCTATGAGGTGCCACATCATATGGGCCTCCAACACCAAGACGGTGACAAGAAGGTCGAGCAAGGGCCATCCCCTTCGACCATGGCACAAGTGCGAACCTCTTCAACAACATGGAGACGGCGCCCATATTGGACTCATACTCCGAGTCAAGCTACGCGACCGTGCATGGAGACATTTGCACCTACATCTCTCTGACACCCACATATGTTGAGATGCCCCATTTGTCATGTGAGGAGAGCCACCACCCCATGAGTGACATGAGTGACTCCACATACGTGACATTGAGAGCATTTCTTATGAGAGGATGAGTGTGACCACCACTAGCCCCACATATGAGAGCATGCCACACATCCTATGTGAGGTTGAGCGCCATTTGAGTGACTCCACCAACCATATGAGTGAGAGCATCTTTGATGGAGTGAGTGAGCCACAACACTTAGCGAGTGAGGTTGTTGACACGACATGTGAGGCCACCATGATTTCTAATGACTTAACCTCTACTCCTAGTGTGTTTTCTTCTTTGGTTCTAGGTCTCCTACATGACGACATGCCTATCCTCGACGAGTACATCCTTCCAATGGACAAACTGATGGTCGTAGTGGACGATGATGCACCCCCACATGGTTCCATCAAGATGAAGATGACAACGATTGGATCTTCAACACCTCACTTACAACACATGAGCCATGCTCCAAAGGTAACATAGGTGATGGTGCTTCTCTTGTCCCACTAGTGGACGCTCTTGACATCGATTGCTCCCATGATGTTGACCCACCTATTCCCATGCTTCATGCTAGTGCGACTTCCTCATGTCATGACTTACCAATTTATGATGAATATGATGATGAGCATGTTGAGTTGACTAGTTGTGATGCTATGCTCCATAGGATATCATGTGAAAATTCTATTGGTCACATAATGTTTGACAACCCATTGAACTTGTCATATGCTATGAGTGAGATCTCCCATATTGCATCATTACAATCTCAACATAGTAACTATGCATGACCCATTAAAATCAATCCCATTTGCACTTATGGCATAGATGACGAGATGAAGGTCATTGGCTTTTGTTTTTTCATGTGATGATATTGCCATGCTTCCTTTACATGATTTGCGCAATTCATCTACTATGTCATGCCATGATCACATTGTTTCGAAAATGCTTTGTTTTGGATGTTTTCAATATTCTCCATGTGATGTTCCTAGTAATGCTCATGAGGAGACCCCCATAGTTTCCTCATACATATTAGGAAATCTTGATGCATTTCATACCTTGCATGATTCCCATAATTGCGTGCACCATGTGCATTCCATGAATAACAATGCTCTAGATATTTCTCATGATGCATTACATCCTTTGAGTCTCCATTATGTCATGCATGATAACAAACCTCTCATGATGGATGACATGTTTCTATATCACGCATCTCATTTATATGAGCATTGGCTATTTAGTGCTAACCAACACAAGCACGTGTGTATCATGATGGATGATGTGTACATATACCACACACACAATTTTTCCTTTCTCTTTGATTTGTGTAGGTACTTGCATATACTCGTCAACCTCTCAATCCCAAGAGTTGACGAAACGAGCTCTTGAGAGGAATGATGCTTTGGGATCACGTGAATTGTCCTTACCACCGATCCCTTCGCGCAACGACTACGTGCATCTCTTCTACTTAGCTCTCGCACGACTATGGGCTATTTACCACTTGTCCCATTGATGAGGACATCCATACCATTGTTACACCCACAACCCCTACTGCTACATATACTGGACCAATTACTAGAGCTCGCGCACGCCAATTAAATTATCAGGTACTTTCGTTTCTTGGTAATGATTCTAATGTTCATGAGAATATGATGCTGCCTCAATTGGATACATTTGTTTTTCTTACAAATGAAGGGCCTAGCTTGGAGAAGGATGAACATTGGAGCAAGAACAAGCATGGAGATGATGGCATGCGCAAGGGGTACAATAACGGAGTTACAAGTGATGATTTCAGGACTTTGAAGCCTCCATAATGGGTGCATGAAGCCTTGGACGAAATATACAAGATGCCACTTCATAAACTTCGTCCCGAAGCTATTCTAGGTGCTGCATCACCTTATTATTGGGTCAGGCCCATGTAATTTTGAAATACATAAGTATAGGCTATTTTTAGAGTCCGTATGTGTGGGGAAGCAAGAGATAGGGTTGATTTCGGACCCCTCCACCAAGGTCCATGAAATTCCCCCCTCTTCCTCCATATATACAGCCCTTAGGGCACCGTTTAGACTTTGGGTTTTGTTTAGATTAAAGTTCGCCATAGCTGCAACTTCGCGTACTTCGTTTGTGTTCAATGACCATACAAAGGCGTCACAGAACCCCACCTTGATCAATAAAGCTTTCATCTTATATTCGCAATATCCTGATTGCAATCTTAGTTTCTTGCTTGTTCTTCGTTTGCTCACAGGAAATAGACCCTCGTGGTCAGGTTGATCGTGCTCGGGCGTGGTCAATAACCTCCCGGAGTTGGTTTAGCGATTGCTAAGGCGCGACGTCCTCGCACGTTCGTAGTCGGATCGTCAAAGTCGACTTCCAACAAAGCGATACGGGACACCTTTGCCTCTATCAAGTGGTATCAAATTTCTAGGTTGCTCGGTGAGTTTTTACAGTTTTACATAGTTTAGATCGAGTCTGTTCTTCATACCTATAGTCCATGAAAAAGCCACAAAAAAATAGGGTTAGTTCATCATATCTGAACCAATCTGAGCCTTTGCATAATCTTTTCCGTATTTGCGTTGTTGAATTTGCGGTTGCATCGTCGTGTCTAGTTGCTGGTCTTAGTGTCTAGTCCTTCAGAGTTTCGAGTTCTGTTCACAAGTTGTCACGCCGCCGCCGCATCATCATCATCACCGCTGCCATATACCACCATCGTCATCACTGCTGCCATCTACCACCATCGACATCACCGCAGCCATATACCACATATCCACCTCCATCACGCCAATCCGAGTCCACCTGCAACATATATCCGCCACCAGTCCGAGTTCCACCAGATTCATCTCCGCCACCAGTCCGAGTTTCCACCAGATTCATCTCCGCCACCAGTCCTAGTCCGAGTCTAGTATTTGTTGCTTTGTTTTCGACTTCCAGATCATGCCATACTCAGAGTCGTGATAGAGAAGGACTCCCGAACTTTCTGTTACTCGCAGTAGAAACATAGATCCAGTTTTCGACTTCCAGATCACGCCATACTCCGAGTCCAGTATCTTTTTACTCTGTTTTGGATTTCAGGATCATGCCATACTTCGAGTCGTGACTGAGTAGGACTCCCGAATTGTCGTGCCACCCACAAAAAACCAAGTCTGGAAAATTCTGGCTAGGTAGTTTCTAGACCATTTGTAGACTTTTTCGAAAAAAATTGTTGCGGAGCAAAAAAAAGAGGAAAAAAAGAGGAAAAAAGTGAAAAAAAAGAACAAAAATTCAGAGTGTGCTCCTCCCTTATTTACGTGCAGCGCCGTGATTTTGTTAGTGTTCTAGGCTCGCATCTCTAGCATAGTCTAGCCTAGGACCAGCACAGTACCGTCGTTGAGCGTTTATTCAACTTTGCATCTCTGAATTGATTATTGCTGACCCTTTTTGCTACCATATTATAAGCCTCCCCAGCTCCACATACATCTATGTCGTGCGTTTGACTCTCCCTGGTAATCGCTCTATCCAAGCTTTGAGAGCTTTGACTACAATGGTTGCCGATCACCACCTGCTGCTAGGTAAGAATTGGTAAGAATTTGAGATTCGCTTGAAGGATTTGTGACACACCACCACCACCACCGCTTCCTAGTAGTCTGTAGAATCATATTATTTTGTGTTTATATTGCTGCTAACCATGGCAGGATCACAAGACGACGAGATTGACTAGGAGAACATGACGAACAAGGATCTTCATGATAAGTTTCATCAAATGTTGGGTCAACAGGTAGAAGACGTGATGGCCAGTTTTGGAAAGGCATTGGAGAGGATGGATGACATTGAGAAGACAATTGACACCAAGTTGGACGCCAAGTTTGATGAATTACACAAACGTCTCCCACAACCAGTTCTATGCCGCGATACAGTAGGGCGAGCATAGTGTGTTCCTATTGAGCCAGGACAAAATTCTGGTGCCACTGCTACTACTGTTGGTGCTTCTGTAGCTCCTACTGTTACTGTAGAGGTGGAGGACTATTACGAGGATGATGTTGATCAAAATCAGAACTACGTGCAGCCACCAGCACCACCACCAGCTGGTCGGCCTCAGGTATTTATTCGCAACGGTAGGCCTGCACCACCACCTCAGGTACGAGATAATGACCATATTCCTAAACTGAAATTGGATATTCCACCATTTGAGGGTAGATATGTTCCTGATATATATCTTACTTGGGAGTTAGAAACTGAACAACGTTTTACATATTTACAATATCCCGAGGAGAGACTGGTTGCTGCTGCTGTTTGTGCTTTCACTAGTTTTGCATGTGTATGGTGGTCTGAACATTGTAGATTATATCCTATTCCAACTACTTGGGCTGCTTTGAAAACTGCTATGCGTAGTCGTTGGGTTCCACCATATTATCAACGTGAATTGCTTCAAAAATTGCAGCGTTTAAGACAAGGGGAAAATTCTGTAGAAGAATATTATCAGGAATTACAAACTGGCATGATTAGATGTGGTATTGTTGAGGAGAATGAAGCTATGCTTGCACGTTTTATGGGTGGATTAAATAGAGAGATTGAGACCATTCTAGAATATAAGGAGTATACTAATATCACTCATTTATTCCATCTTGCTTGTAAAGCTGAACGTGAAGTGCAGGATCGACAAGCATTGGCGTGAACTAACTTTTCTGCAGGTCGACCTTCATCATGGACACCGCGTGCATCTTCTACTTCCACTGCACCAGCACCTCCCTTAGGTGCCACCTCCAGCCGTGATATAAGAAAGGAGGCACAACCACCACTATCTGCCAAGAGCGCACCTGCCGAGCCTGCACAGAGCTCTTCTTCTTCCATGGCATCAACTGGGCACACAAGTGATATTATTTGTCGTCGTTGTAAGGGAAGAGGTCATTATGCGAGAGAATGCAAGTCTCAGCATGTGATGATTGCTACTAAAGATGGTGGGTATGAGTCCGCTAGTGACTATGATGAGGAGTCTTTGGCTCTTATTACACGTGAAGAACACGGTGGAGATGATTCTGATCATGAGAACCAATACATGGCTCCTGAAGGCGCTGACAGGTATGAATGTTTAGTTGCTCAACGTGTTTTGAGTGTGCAGGTCACACAAGCTGAGCAAAATCAGAGGCATAATTTGTTCCATACAAAGGGAGTTGTGAAGGAACGTTCTGTGCGTGTCATCATAGACGGAGGGAGCTGCAACAACTTGGCTAGCATGGAGATGGTGGAGAAGCTATCTCTGACCACAAGACCACATCCACATCCTTACTACATCCAATGGTTCAACAACAGTGGCAAGGTTAAGGTAACACTTACTGTTCGTATGCATTTTAGTATCTCTACATATGCTGATTATCTTGATTGTCACGTGGTACCTATGCAAGCATGTTCCTTATTACTTGGTTGACCATGGCAATTTGATAAAAATTCTATACACCATGGTAGAAACAATCAGTATACTATTGTTCATAAGGATAAAAATATTACTTTGCTTCCTATGACTCCTCCGTCCATTTTGAAAGATGATATTAATAGAGATAATAAAGCAAAACAGGAGAAAAATAAGAGTGAAAATCAGATTGTGTCAAAAGAATTTGAGCAACAAATGAAGCCTAATAGTAAACCATCTAGTGTTGTTTCTGAAATTAAATTGAAAAGTGCATGTTTACTTGCCACTAAATCTGATATTGATGAGCTAGATTTTAGCAAATCTGTTTGCTATGCTTTTGTGTGCAAAGAGGCATTATTTTAATTCGAGGACGTGCCTTCCTCTTTGCCTCCTGCTGTCACTAACATTTTGTAGGAGTTCGCTGACGTCTTTCCATCAGACGTGCCACCGGGATTACCTCCCATTCGAGGGATTGAGCATCAGATAGACTTAATTCCCGGTGCATCATTACCCAACCGTGCACCATACCATACCAATCCAGAGGAGACGAAGGAGATTATGCGTCAAGTACAGGAGCTGCTCGACAAAGGTTATATACGTGAATCCCTTAGTCCTTGTGTTGTTCCTATTATTCTAGTGCCGAAAAAGGATGGTACATCACTTATGTGTGTTGATTGTAGAGGCATTAATAATATTACTATTCGTTATCATCATCCTATTCCTAGGCTAGATGATATGCTTGATGAATTGAGTGGCTCTACAATATTCTCCAAAGTTGATTTGCGTAGTGGATACCATCAAATTCGTATGAAATTGGGAGATGAAAGGATAACGGCATTTAAAACTAAGTTTGGATTATATGAGTGGTTAGTCATGCCTTTTGGGTTAACTAATGCACCTAGTACTTTCATGAGATTAATGAACGAAGTTTTACGTGCTTTTATTGGATGATTTGTGGTAGTCTATTTTAATGATATACTGATTTATAACAGATCTTTGGAGGAACATTTAGAACATTTATGTGCTGTTTTTATTGCTTTACGTGATGCATGTTTGTTTGGTAACCTTGGGAAGTACACCTTTTGCACCGAACGAGTATCTTTTCTTGGCTATGTTGTTACTCCATAGGGAATCGAAGTTGATAAAGCCAAGATTGATGCTATTGAGAGTTGGCCACAGCCCAAAACGGTCACACAAGTGAGGAGTTTTCTTGGCCTCGCTGGATTCTATAGGTGTTTTGTGAGAGATTTCAGCACCATTGCTGCACCTCTCAATGAGCTTACAAAGAAAGATGTGCCTTTTCTTTGGGGTACCGCACAGGAAGAAGCCTTCACAGTATTGAAAGATAAGTTGACACATGCTCCTTTACTCCAGCTTCCTGATTTTAATAAGACTTTTGAGCTTGAATGTGATGCTAGTGGAATTGGATTAGGAGGTGTGTTATTACAAGATGGCAAACCTGTTGCATACTTCTTTGAAAAATTGAGTGGGCCTAGTCTGAATTATTCTACTTATGATAAAGAATTATATGCTCTTGTTCGGACTTTAGAAACATGGCAACATTATTTATGGCCCAAACAATTTGTTATACACTCTGATCATGAATCTTTGAAACATATTAAAAGTCAAGCTAAACTGAATCGTAGACATGCTAAATGGGTTGAATTCATTGAGACTTTCCCTTATGTCATTAAACACAAGAAGGGTAAAGAAAATGTTATTGTTGATGCATTGTCTTGTCGCTATACTATGCTTTCACAACTTGACTTCAAAATATTTGGTTTGGAGACCATCAAAGATCAATATGTGCATGATGCTGATTTTAAAGATGTAATGCAGAATTGTAAAGAAGGAAGAATGTGGAACAAGTTCATCGTTAATGATGGATTTGTGTTCCGTGCTAACAAGCTATGCATTCCAGCTAGCTCCGTTCGTCTTTTGTTGTTGCAGGAGGCGCATGTAGGAGGATTAATGGGACACTTTGGCGTGAAGAAGATGGAGGACGTACTTGCTACACATTTCTTTTGGCCAAAGATGAGACGGGATGTTGAGCGTTTTATTGCTCGCTGCACTACATGTCAAAAAGCTAAGTCACGACTCAATCCTCATGGTTTATATATGCCTTTGCCTGTACCTACTGTTCCTTGGGAGGATATATCTATGGACTTTGTTTTAGGTTTACCTCGAACAAAGAAGGGGAGGGATAACATATTTGTTGTCGTGGATAGATTCTCGAAAATGGCACACTTTATATCATGTCATAAAAGCGATGATGCTGCTAATGTTGCTGATTAGTTGTTTCGTGAAATTATTCGCTTGCATGGTGTGCCAAATACTATTGTTTCAGATCGTGATACTAAATTTCTTAGCCACTTTTGGAGATGTTTATGGGCTAAGTTGGGGACTAAACTGCTTTTTAGTACTACTTGTCACCCCCAAACTGATGCACAAACTGAAGTAGTCAATAGAACATTGTCTACTATGCTTAGGGCTGTTTTGAAGAATAATAAGAAAATGTGGGAGGAATGCTTGCCTCATATTGAATTTGCTTATAATCGTTCATTGCATTCTACTACTAAGATGTGCCCTTTTGAAGTTGTGTATGGTTTCCTACCTCGTGCACCTATTGATTTGTTGCCTCTTTCATCTTCAGAGAAGGTTAATTTTGATGCTAAACAACATGCTGAATTGATTTTAAAAATGCATGAGTTAACTAAGGAAAACATTGAGCGTATGAATGCTAAATATAAACTTGCTGGAGATAAGGGTAGAAAACATGTTGCGTTTGCACCTGGAGATCTTGTTTGGTTACATTTGCATAAGGATAGATTTCCTAATTTTCACAAATCAAAGCTAATGCCTCGTGCTGATGGTCCTTTTAAGGTGTTGGAGAAAATAAATGATAATGCATATAAACTTGAGGTGCCTGCAGATTTTGGGGTTAGTCCCACTTTTAACATTGTAGATTTGAAGCCTTATTTGGGTGTGGAAGATGAGCTTCCGTCGAGGATGACTTCATTTCAAGAAGGGGAGGATGATGAGGACATCAATACCATTGTTACACCCACAACCCCTACTGCTACATATATTGGACCAATTACTAGAGCTTGCACACGCCAATTAAATTATCAGGTACTTTCGTTTGTTGATAATGATTCTAATGTTCATGAGAATATGATGCAGCCTCAATTGGATACATTTGTTTTGCTTACAAATGAAGGGCCTAGCTTGGAGAAGGATGAACATTGGAGCAAGAACAAGCATGGAGATGATGGCATGCGCAAGGGGAACAAGAACGGAGTTACAAGTGATGATTTCAGGACTTTGAAGCCTCCATAATGGGTGCATGAAGCCTTGGAAGAAATATACAAGATGCCACTTCATAAATTTCGTCCCGGGGCTATTCTAGGTGTTGCGTCACCTTATTATTGGGCCAGGCCCATGTAATTTCGAAATGCATAAGTATAGGCTATTTTTACAGTCCGTATGTGTGGGGAAACAAGAGATAGGGTTGATTTCGGACCCCTCCACCAAGGGCCACGAAATTCCCCCCCCCCTCTTCCTCCATATATACAGCCCTTAGGGCACCGTTTAGACTTTGGGTTTTGTTTAGATTAAAGTTCGCCATAGCTGCAACTTCGCGTACTTCGTTTGTGTTCAACGACCAGACAATGGCATCACAGAACCCCACCTTGATCAATAAAACTTTCATCTTATATTTGCAATATCCTGATTGCAATCTCAGTTTCTTGCCTGTTCTTCATTTTCTCGCAGGATACAGACCCTCGTGTTAAGGTTGATTGTGCTCCGGCGTGGTCAATAACCTCTCGGAGTTGGTTTAGCGATTGCTAAGGCGCGATGATGTAGGGCGGAACCCTAGGTGGACGATCTTTCATGTTGGAGATGATCCTATAGGGAAACAAGAAGAACACGCAGAAGAACTCAAGGGAAACCACGGGGGAGAACGAGGAGAAACCACTCAACCGACAAGTAATCAATCACACGAGTGCTAGATCACCAAAAGCATAAGGTAACACATGATCCAAAATCAACAAGGGGAGGATACAAAGGGAACCATTCTTCTCTGTGAGGAGGTCTTGGGGGTCTTCCCTTGAAGGGGTATTGAATCCTCTTGGGGGATCTTCTCCGAAGAGGTCGTGAGCTCCGAGGAGAAGTAACCAAGTGGATAAGAAAGGCTCTCACACAAAATATAAGCTAAACCAATGCTGACCCTAGCTAGGAGGTGGGAGAGACCTATTTATAGTCCTAGTGCAAATGGAAGTCAAAGTGAAGAGGTACAAGGGCTCCAGCCCGCGGGCGCGGTCACTCAGGTACTGGATGTCCGGAAGACGTAGGACGTCCGGAGGCTCATGACGGTCCGGACATCCGACAGGGCTCGAACATCCGTAGATTCATCTCTGTCGTGGATGCAGAGGGCCGGTCGTCTGGAGCTTCGGGACGGTCCGGACGTCCGATGACCGTCGGTCTTCCGTAGATTCAGGTCGGTCGCTGGTCGCCCGGTCGTTCGGTCCTCCTTGGACATCCATACATTTGGCTCGGGTGCTGAAGTACCGGACGTCCGGAGGGCTCGGTCGTCCGTGTCCTGGGAGTCGTCGGACGTCTGGACTGGGTCGGTCAACCGATGCCTGTAGCTTCCAAGGTAGCTCTTCTTCTTGTCCATCACGCTTGGTGTCCTTGCCTCCTTGGCCATTGGGTGTAGCTGCCTCGTGTCTCTCCTCCAAGTACCTGATCACACACAGAGTTTCCGAATGAGGTAGTAGCCATGTCTCATGAGAAGGAAGAGGGAGTGCGGAGAGGAGTGAGTTCACCTTATCTTTGGTAGCCTTCGCTCTAGCTCTTGTCATGGGTCCAAGTGGTGTTGAGGGAGATGTAGGTACGTCGATGGGGATGAGCGAGGGATGCTCCGCATCATCCCCCCCCCCCCTTGGGAAAGATCCGACCTCGGATCAAAAGCTTCATCTCCATGGTATGGAGCGAGGTCCTTGACGTTGAAGATGTCGCTCACATTGTACTTGCCTCGTGGGAGGTCGATCTTGTAGGCGTTCTCGTTGTAGCATGCTAGCACCTTGAAAGGTCCATCAGCTCTAGGTAGAAGCTTGAACTTGCATTCGTTGGGGAAGCGGTCCTTGCGAAGGTGTAGCCACATGAGATCACCAATGTTGAACATCATGGGTTGCTTGTTGACGTTGAGCTTGGTCGCTAGTCGTTGTACTTGGCGCTCGATGGTGTGCCTTGTATCCTCATGCATCTTCTTGATGTAGCTTGCTTGTTCAGTCACATCCATTTGATGCGCTCTTCTAGAGGGAGAGGTAGAATGTCCAATGGTGAAAATGGGTTGAATCCGTAGATGACCTCAAAGGGGGACTTGCCGGTAGTCAATGTCTTGCACGGTTGTAGGCGTACTCGGTGATGGGTAGACATGCCTCCCACTCGTTGATGTTCTTCTTGATCAACACACGAAGTAGTATGGAGAGAGTCCGGTTCGTCACCTCCGTTTGGCCATCGGTTTGAGGATGGTATGCGGATGAGAACAAGAGCTTGATTCCGAGCTTGGCGCATAGGGTCTTCCAAAAGTAACTCAAGAACTTGACGTCATGACCGGAGACGATTGTCTTTGGTACTCCATGGAGTCGCAAGATTTCCCTACAAAATAGATTTGCAATGTGTGAAGCATCGTCTATCTTCTTGCAAGGAATGAAATGTGCCATCTTAGAAAATCTATCCAAAACAACAAACACGGAATCATTTCCATTTTGAGTTCTAGGCAAACCAAGTATAAAATCCATGCTAATGTCTTCCCAAGGTTGATAAGGAATAGGAAGAGGCATGTAAAGACCATGGGATTGAGCTTTATACTTAGCTTTGCGACATGTTGAGCATCGGTTGGAGAAGCGTGATACGTCGCAGAACATCTTGGGCCAAAAGTAGTTCTTGGAGAGCGTGGCGAATGTCTTGTTGCCTCCAAAATGTCCCATTAGGCCTCCTCCATGAGACTCTTGCAAAAGGAGCAAACAAAGAGAAGACTCGGGAATGCATAGTTTGTTAGCTCTCATGAGATAAGCATCCTTGATATAATATTGTTCCCAAGAAGTATGCATCAAACACTTAGCATAAGGAATACCAAAAGATGGATCATTAGCATACTAGTCTTTTATGTGCTCAAAGCCAATAACATTCAACTAAACTTTAGTGAAAAGCGTGCATATGCGTGAAAGTGCATCTGCAACTACATTTTCCTTACCCTTAATGTACTTGATCACATATGGGAAAGATTCAGTAAATTCACTCCATTTGGCATGACGCTTGTTCAACTTAGTTTGAGCTTTTAAGTACTTAAGCATTTCATGATCGGCATGGATGACGAATTCATGAGGTCTAAGATAATGTTCCCAAACATGTAGCACACGCACTAAAGCATACAATTCTTTCTCAAAGATGGGCTAGTTAAGTTGAGCACCGAAGAGTTTTTCACTAAAATAAGCAATGGCTCGTTTTTCTTGCATCAAAACTCCGCCAATTCCGGTACCACTTGCATCACAATGAACCTCAAAAGTTTTCTCAAAGTTGGGCAAAGCAAGAATCGGAGCATGAGTAAGCAAAGACTTGAGCTCATCAAAAGCGGTGGATTGCAAAGATCCCCAAACAAAAGGAGCATTCTTCTTACTCAAAGCATGCAAAGGAGCGGCAATAGTGCTAAAGTCTTTCACAAAGCGTCGATAAAATCCTGCGAGACCAAGAAAACTACGCACTTGTTGCAAATTGGTGGGTTGGGGCCAAGTTTTAATTGCCTCAATCTTAGATTCGTCAACATGGACACCCTTGGAAGAGACAACAAATCCCAAGAAAACCACTTTGTCAACACCAAACGTGCATTTTTTTCAAGTTTGCATAAAGACGTTCCTTTCGAAGGCTTTGCAAAACATCCCTAACATGATTAATATGCTCTTTCATGGTTTTGCTAAACACAAGAATATCATCGAAGTAAACCACAACAAAGACTCCAATATAAGGGTGAAGCACATACTGCATGAGACGCACGAAAGTATCGGGAGCCTCCGATAAACCCATAGGCATCACTAACCACTCATATAAGCAAAATTTGGTTTTGAAAGCAGTTTCCATTCATCACCCTCTTGTATGCGGATTTGATAATAACCACTTTTAAGATCAATTTTTGAGAAAAAGTTGGCTCCACTAAGTTCATCAAGCATATCATCTAAGCGAGGAATGGGATGCCTATAGCGAACGGCAATAGCATTTATAGGTCTATAATCAGAACACAAGGAGAAACTTCCATCTTGCTTAGGCACAAGTATAACGGGAACGACACAAGGGCTTAAGCTTTCACATACATGACCGTTGTCGATGAGTTGTTGTACTTGCCGTTGAATCTCCTTGGTTTCTTCGGGATTGACGTGGTATGGAGCTTTGTTTGGGAGAGGCGCTCCGGGGACGAGGTCGGTTCGATGCTCAATGCCTCGAAGGGGAGGTAGACCCGGAGGTAGCTCATCGAGAAAAACATCATGGAATTCCTGCAAAAGAGATTGAAACACTAAAGGTAGCTCGTGAGAGGTGTTAGTTTTTGGTTCCCCATCCTTGCACACAAGAACAAAGTGCATCACACTCAATGGGTTCTCACACACTTCTCTCATCTCACTTTTTGTGGCTAATAGGACTAGGTTTTTCTCTCTAGGCGAAGGGGCGCTCAAGTTTGGCTTGTGGCTCTCACTCACTTTTGGGTGGATCACTTTCTCACTCTTTTCTCCATGATGGGTGGCTTGCTTGTCGGCTATCACTTGACTAGGAGACATAGGTTGTAGCACATATTCCTTCCATTTCATCTTGAAGCTATAGTGATTGGTGCGCCATTGTGGATGACACCACAGTCGAATTGCCATGGTCGACCAAGAAGGAGGTGGCAAACGGTCATTGGGACCACATCACACTCCAAAGTGTCCTCATATGCACCAATTTTGAAGGAGACTTGGGCCTTATGCTCGACTCGTATAGTGCCGGAGTCACTTAGCCATTGAACCTTGTAGGGCTGCGGGTGCTTCCTCTTGACCAATTGAAGCTTGGAGCATAGTTCTTCACTTGCCAAGTTGTGGCAACTACCTCCATCGATGATGACCTTGACGGACCTTCCATTGATGCCTGCCTTAGTGTGGAAGATGTGGCATCATTGGTCTTCGTCTTGTTGATGTTGAAGAGTCAAGACCTTGGAGACAACGAGAGAGGGGCTTGAATCCTCATCGCAAAAGACTTGATCATCTTCATCCTCGTTCACGCATCGGTGCATGGCGACTTGCTCAAGAGCTTCCATATCCTCATCACTCATTGAGTCATATGTGCCATCGTCATTGAGGATCATGGTTCGCTTGTTTGTGCAATGATAGAACTTGTGGCCTCGGCCGCCACAAGTGAAACACTTGAAGGAGCTTGTCTTGATGGTCTCATCGGTCGGAGTAGATGAAGAAGCACGCGGCTTGAAGTTGCTTGTAGTAGGAGGAAGACGACTTGAACTTGCCGAAGTTTTCTTGTAACTTGACTTGTCGTCGTTGCTTGTAGAAGGCTTGGTTGATGTAGATGTTGGAGGAGTCATTGAAGAATGGTTGTTGGAGAAGCCGTAGGTCTTGGATGAGTACTTGGCGTACTTGAAGTCATCTTGCACTTGATGTTCCGCCTTTATAGCTTGATGCACGAGCTCAATGAGGTTGGAGTAGGGTTGAAAGTCGGCGATCTTCTTGATGGGATGATTGAGTCCATTCAAGAATCGTGCCATTGTTTGCTCCTCACCCTCCGTGACATTGGCTCGAATCATGGCTATCTCCATTTCCTTGTAGAATTCTTCAACACTCTTTGTTCCTTGCTTGAGGAGTTGTAGCTTCTTGAAGAGATCGCAGTTGTAGTAGGTTGGCACAAAACATGCGCGCATGACTTCCTTCATTTGAGCCCAAGTGGTGATAGGTGGTTCACCTCTTGCTTCACGGTGCTCAATGACTTGTTCCCACCATATGAGCACATAGTCTTGGAACTCAAGTGATGCCATAGCGATCTTCTTCTCTTCCTCATAGTTGTGCAAACTAAAGATTTTGTTGACCTTCAATGCCCATGAGAGGTATTCTTTCGGATCATTGCTTCCATTGAACTTGGGCATTGTGAATTTGAGCTTTCCGTAGCGTTGCTCTTCATTGTGTTGTTGGGGATGGTGATGATGACGCCCTTGACAGTGAGGGTAATCATCCTCATGTTGCTCTTGGCATGGAGGAAGTCCATGATCAACTTGCTCTTGTTGAACTTGAAGGTGAGGTGGAGCTTGACGAGCTTGTGGAGGAGCTTGTGGAGCTTGACATTGCACACGCGGTTGGTAGTTCCTCTCTTGGATTTCTTCTCGAAGGGCTTCCTCTTGATTGCGCCGTTCGCGATTGCGGTTGGCGATAGCTCGACTTGATTCTTGAAGGGCACGTTGCGCCTCAAGAGCTTGTGCTTCACGTTGTTGTTGTTGAAGACGTTGAGCATCGACTTCTTGTTCCTCTTGGTGTAGACGCGCTCGTTCTTCCTCTTGGCGCCGTAGTCGTTGTCATTCTTGAGCTTGATCAAAAGCAACTTGGTTTGAGTGAGGACGAGGGACTTGCTCATCGACTTGCTCTTGTCAATGCTTGTCGTGGAGTGGGTTGCGAGATGCATGATGGTCTTGACGCGTGGCTCATCGAAGAGTGTTCGATGACGGTGTACTTGAGTCAGAGAAGGTGTCTTCGGAGTGTCGACTCGAGCGGCTCCGTCTTGAGGATGATGAAATGGAAGGATGACAGTTCCTCATCAAGGTGCGGATCTCGTCCATTCTTGCATCATTCTCTTGCTTGTGAGCGTCAAACTTGTTATCAAAGTAGTCTCTTGTATGTTGCTCGGAGAGTCGCACGTCGGTGGCGAGGTTGTCGATGCGGTCGATCATTGCTTGTTGCTCTGGGTGCAAAGCCCTTTGAGCACGAAAGAGGTGGCTCTTTGTGATGAATGATAACATGTCTTTGCCGTTCTCGATGAGAGGTGGATTGGTAGAAGAACTTGGCCTATCCATCATCCAAACAAAATGTCACTGGTAGACGGAGAAGAATGTGTACCAAATGTACCTTGACCGATGTTGAAGGTGAATCAAGTTCACTCAAATGCGGACAATGAAATAGCACTGTTGGTACCAATTCTTGTCGGTTCTCACACCTACACACGTAAAAGCTCATGGAGGAGTTTGGTTAGGATGGTGGCACAAAATTTGATGCGATAGTAAGTGAGCTTCAATAATGTTGGAAAAGGTTCATAAATTTGCAAATGCAACAAGTAGACCAAGCAAGTATGGCTACACGAAAACACACACGCAAATAGATAAATGGGATTGTGCAAACCAAAAGTGAGCCAAAATGTGGAATCCACGAAAATGCTCTAGTTGCACAATACTAGAGAGACGGTAGCACGATTGCACAATAGGCGGATATGAAACTTGTGCACAACCTTCTAAGCAAAAATGCAACGATCTCTATCCCAAGTATGCTATATGTATGGTATTTCGGTGCGATGATCCAAGATGATCCAATATGACAATCTTGATGTAGTATGATGCTATGGTTCTTTCTCATAAGCTCTTTGCTTAAAAGCTTGGGTGGCTCTTTCACTTTTGAGCTCTTTTCTCATGCAAAACTTCACGCACCAAGATAGCGATTGTGTATGCTATGACAACTTTGTGACACACAAGTTGATTCCAAAATATGCACCACGGTGGTATGGTATGTATGCTATGGAGTATGATCACTAATGTGCACAAGTTACGTTGACGGCAATACTCAATGGCTAGTATCGATGGGTAAGCTACGCAAAAATGAGGTAATGTGGGTATCAATGCAATTTCAAGGTATGACAAAGATGTCGTCGATGTTACCGTCCTTGGCGATGATGAGACCCTTGCAAAGATGAGCCGTGGTGATGATGAAGTCGAACCGTACCTAGATAGCCGAAACACAATAGGACTCGGGAGCCACAACTCATAATCTCAAGGACCAAAATGTGTCAAAATCGTCATAGGAGGTATCGGGGAAGATGGTTGTGTATGTGGGTTTGGAAGATGTGGTGGAAGGTGGGGTTGTGGTGGTGGCCGAATTGAACAAAATGCAGTTTCGTCAGAGTTTCATGGACGTCCGGTTTTTATGGTCGTTCGGTCGTCGGACGTCCGGCAGGGTCCGGTCGTCTGGTGCCTGGGCGAAAATCGGGCTCGGGAAGAACATCATGATTTCAGGGAGGAAGAAGATGGTGAGGTCGAAATCGAGTGGATTGGAGGATGGGAAAGGGTGGGGAGGGTGGGGAAAGCTAGATCCACACACAGCAACACAAATCCATGGACCAAATCCAACAAAATCTCAACTCATCGACAAATCACAAAAAAAATTTGGGCTATTTTTGGTGGGAATTTTTGAATTTAGGAGGAAAACAACAAAATCAAGCTAGAAAACACGAGGTAGGGGCTCCAAAAATGTGATCAACGTGGCTCATGATACCAAGATGATGTAGGGCAGAAACCTAGGTGGACGATCTTTCATGTTTGGAGATGATCCTAAGGGGAAACAAGAAGAACGTGTGGAAGAACTCGACGGAAACCACGGGGGAGAACGAGGAGAAACCACTCAACCGACAAGTAATCAATCACACGAGTGCTAGATCACCGAAAGCATAAGGTAACACATGATCCAAAATAAACAAGGGGAGGATACATAGGGAACCGTTCTTCTCCGTGAGGAGGTCTTGGGGGTCTTCCCTTGAAGGGGTCTTGAATCCGCTTGGGGGATCTTCTCCGAAGAGGCCGTGAGCTCCGAGGAGAAGTAACCAAGTGGATGAGCAAGGCTCTCACACAAAATATGAGCTAAACCAATGCTGACCCTAGGTAGGAGGTGGGAGAGACCTATTTATAGTCTTAGTGCAAATGGAAGTCAAAGTGAAGGGGTACAAGGGCTCCAGCCCGCGGGCATGGTCATTCAGGTGCCGGATGTCCGGAAGTCGTCGGACGTCCGGAGGCTCGGGACGGTCCGGACATCCGACAGGGCTCGAACGTCCGTAGATTCGGCTCTGTCGTGGATGCGTCGGACGTCCGGAGAGGGCCGATCGTCCGGAGCTTCGGGACGGTCCAGACATCCGCTGACCGTCGGTCTTATGTAGATTCGGCTCGGTCGCTGGTCGCCCGGTCGTCCGGTCCTCCTCGGACATCCGTAGATTTGGCTCGAGTGGTGAAGTACCGAACGTCCGGAGGGCTCGGTCGTCCATGTCCTGGGAGTCGTCGGACGTCCGGACTGGGTCGATCGTCCGATGCCTGTAGCTTCCAAGGTAGCTCTTCTTCTTGTCCATCACGCTTGGTGTCCCTGCATCCTTGGCCATTGGGTGTGGCTGCCTCGTGTCTGTCCTCCAAGTACCTGATCACACACAGAGTTTCTGAATGAGGTAGTAGCCATGTCTCGTGAGAAGGAAGAGGGAGTTCGGAGAGGACTGAGTTCACCTTATCTTCGATAGCCTTCGCTCTAGCTCTTGTCATGTCCAAGTGGTGTTGAGGGAGATGTAGGTACGTCCATGGGGATGAGCAAGGGATGCTCCGCATCACGCGACGTCCTCGCACGTTCGTAGTCGGATCGTCAAAGTCGACTTCCACCAAAACGATATCCATCATCTCATCGAAAGACGGGACACCTTTGCCTCTATCACCCATTTTGCCCATACTACCGTGTGCACTTTGCATGTTATACTTGCTTCTATGCCTTTGCCATGCAATTGTGACCCTTGCTTGCACCTACCCATGATTGACCATTATGCTACTTCTATGTGTATTTGCATGCTTGGTGGAGATCCTAGTAGCTTTTGCCATGATTTCTTTGTGCCCCATGCTATTGATGCTTGTTGTGTTGGGAGAGTCATGATGTCCCGGTGCTATTTACATATGGATTCTCACCAATACATTCATGCTATTTTCCTCATATCTTCTTTCATGCTTGTGCTATTTCATGTGAATTATTCTTGCACACTATTTGCACCAATGACATGCTTGCCATGATTCCTCCTAGTATGTTGCATCTTCGCACTACTAGCTTGCTTGACTTGATCGCTATGATTGCTTGCTATGTTGCATCACCCATGTTCCACTATTACTTGCTTTCTTGGGTTGATGACATATATGTTCATGCCTCTCACATGATATATCTTGATCATTGTCTCTTGTGTCCATTAGTTGCCTCTTTCATATCCACATATATTGAGTGCGACCATACTATGCTTATTGATCTTGGAGACTTTGACACCTTACTTGTGATGCATGCTTGTTTGATTGAGCCTATTGCATTTGGTTGTTCTCGCATCATATATCTCCATACTATAAAATGCTCCCTTATACTTTCTTATGATGAGCATGATGTATACACTTGTTTGGTATCTTACCACGCGAATGATAGGTTTTGCACTTCTGCTAACCTCATTTGTTTTTCCAAGTGTTTGTCATGTTCTTTTGTTTTGAAGGATTCACAAGGCATTACCTTCATGAGACATATTGGTTATGTGAAGGCATACATGATGTGTAACTCCAACATCTTCGGGAACATTCTTGAGATGAACTCATTCTTTCATTGTTGTTTCCTTCTTGTTGTCTACATGATACATCTCGCGAACGGAGGAGCGACATGGGAGATTGGCTCTATGGACCTTTACATTGAGGAGCGCTCACACTTATTGGATGCACCTTCGGAACTCCACTTATGCCGTGGCATCAAGCATTGGTATACCACCACCTCCATATTTGTTGATTGTGCTCACACTTGGTATGCTCGATGGACATATCATACTCACCACAAGTTTGCACCTCATGCATGGATTGACTCACATTATGATTGCCTTGTTTCATCTTGTATTCCCATGTCATCCATAATATATGAGCTTGTGCATTTCCTTAGCAAATTTGTTGCGATCTTCCTTGATGGCATATTCATACATCATGATCATATTGTCCACCATCAATTGCATGATAGCATACACATATTGAGCATCAATTGCCATATTCATGCTATTAATGAACCGTCTCTCTATGACATCATTTTGCACAATGGTAGAATTTGTCGCTTTGTGCACCATGCTTTTGTTCCCATGAACGCTTTGCATACCTTCCTAGAACATCTTGATGAGCTTCATGCGCTTTGTCATGCACATTCTTGCCAAACGGACTCATACTTACTTGAGGACACTTTGTGTGCGCTAACCATTGTATTTCCAAGTGTACTTTGGGTTTGCTCATTTTGCATCTACCACATACCGGAGACACCTTGGAGTACTTGGATTGCACAATGCCTTCATCTATGTCCAGCTACAAGTCCGTCCACGACAACCGTTTCCATGGTGATGAGGATCATGATCCGAGGTCGGATCTTTCCCAGGGGGGGGGGGGAGATGATGCGGAGCATCCCACGTTCATCCCCATGTACACTCTCACTACTCTCCAATGAGACCTCGAGCTTACGCCATTGGACCTAGGGTGAACTCCCTCCTTTCTGAATCCTCCCTTTCCGCATGTAAGACATGGATGCTACCTCAAGAGTGGACCTTGTGCATACTCAGGTACACCCGAGGAGATCATGGAGAGCCCAAGGACCAAGGCCAAGTGTGCACGGGAGCGAAGAAAGGAGAAGGAAGAAGAGTCTGCTGCTACAGCAGCCGGACATCCGGCCATGTTCTGGACATCCGGCCAGGCCCGGACATCCGACGCCCCGTCACAGAACGTCCAGAAGCTAGATCTCGCCAGCCCGGACCTCCGGCCCCAACGCCGGGACATCCGGCGTCTTGGGAAAACCCGAACATCCGGCCTGTCATCCGGACATCCGTCCCCTCCTACCTGCGTGCAGTGTATCCGAGCCGAAAGCCCTTGTACCCCTTCGCCCCTTAGACAATTTATACTCCACCTCCACCTACGTTTTAGGTTTAGCAAAGGATTAGCTCATTTGAGACAGAGCTTTGCTCATCCATACGGATCTCCTCCTCGTGAGAGACCGCGGCCTCTTCGGAGAAGATCCACCATGGATTCAAGACCCCTTTACGGGAAGATCCCTCATGGATTCAAGACCTCCTCTCAGAGATAAACTACCGCCGCTTGTATCGTCCTTTGTTGGATTTGGACTGTGTATCTCTTTGTGTTTCATGAATCTAGCACATGTGTAATCATATTCTTGTTGGTTGAGTGTTTTCCTCTTGTGTTTGCCCGTGATTTCCCTCGTTTCCCTTCTTGCGTTCTTTGTGTTCCTCATAGGGATCCGCTCCAAACGTGAAAGATTGGCCCCTAGGGTTCCGCCCTACATCAATGAGTAAGCAAAGAATTGAGCTCATCAAAAGCGGTGGATTGCAAAGATCCCCAAACAAAAGGAGAATTCTTCTTACTCAAGGCATGCAAAGGAGCGGCAATATGCTAAAGTCTTTCACAAAGCGTCGATAAAAACTTGCAAGGCCGAGAAAGCTACGCACTTGTTGCAAATTCGTGGGTTGGGGCCAAGTTTTAATTGCTTCAATTTTAGATTCGTCAACATGGACACCCTTGGAAGAGACAACGAAACCCAAGAAAACAAGTTTTTCAACACCAAACGTGCACTTTTTCATGTTAGCATAAAGACGCTCCTTGCGAAGGGTTTGCAAAACAGCCCTAACATGCATTAGATGCTCTTTCATGGATTTGCTAAACACAAGAATATCATCAATGTAAACCACAACAAAGACGCCAATATAAGGTCGAAGCACAAAATGCATAAGACGCAAGAAAGTACCGGGAGCTTTCGATAAACCCATGGGAATAACCAACCACTCGTATAAGCCAAATTTGGTTTTGAAAGCAGTTTTCCACTCATCACCTTCTTGTATGCGGATTTGATAATAGCCACTTTTAAGATCAATTTTTGAGAAAATGGTGGCACCGCTAAGTTCATCAAGCATGTCATCTAAGCGAGGAATGGGATGCCTATAACGAATGGTAATAGCATTGATGGGTCTACAGTCGGGGCACATGCGAAAAGTACCATCTTGCTTGGGCACAAGTATAACGGGAACAGCACAAGGGCTTAAGATTTCACGTACATGACCGTTGTCGATTAGTTGTTGTACTTGCCGTTGGATCTCCTTAGTTTCTTTGGGGTTGACACGGTATGGAGCTTTGTTTGGTAGGGGCGCTCCGGGATGAGGTCGATTCAATGCGCAATGCCTCGTAGAGGAGGTAGACCCGAAGGTAGCTCATCGGGGAAAACATCTTGGAATTCCTGCAAAAGAGATTGGAACACTAAAGGTAGCTCCTGAGAGGTGTTAGTTTTTGGTCCCCATCCTTGCACACAAGGACAAAGTGCATAAAACTCGATGGGTTCTCACACACTTCTCTCATCTCACTTTTGGTGGAAAATAGGACTAGGTTTTTCTCTCTAGGCGAAGAGGCGCTCAAGTTTGGCTTTTGTCTCTCACTCACTTTTTGGTGGATCACTTTCTCACTCTTCTCTCCATGATGGGTGGCTTGCTTGTCGGCTATCACTTGACTAGGAGACATAGGTCGAAGCACATACTCCTTTACTTTCATCTTGAAGCTATAGTGATTGGTACGCCCATTGTGGATGACACCACGGTCGAATTGCCAAGGCCTACCAAGAAGGAGGTGGCAAACGGACATCGGGACGACATCACACTCCAAAGTGTCTTCATATGCACCAATTTTGAAGGAGACTTGGACCGTATTCTCAACTCGTATAGTGTCGGAGTCACTTAGTCATTGGACTTTGTATGGGTGCGGGTGCTTCATCTTGACCAATTGAAGCTTGGAGCATAATTCTTCACTTGCCAAGTTGTGGCAACTACCTCCATCGATGATGATCTTGACGGACCTTCCATTGATGCCGGCCTTTGTGTGGAAGATGTGGCATCTTTGGTATTCTTCTTGTTGATGTTGAAGAGTCAAGACTTTGGAGACAATGAGAGCGGGGCTCAAATCCTCAGCACAAAAGACTTGATCATCTTCATCCTCGCGCGCGCGCCGGTGCATGGCCACTTGCTCAAGGGCTTCCATCTCCTCGTCACTCATGGAGTCATAGGTTCCATCATCATTGAGGATCATGGTGCGCTTGTTTGTGCATTCATAGGACTTGTGGCCTCGGCCGCCGCAAGTGAAACACTTGAAGGAGCTTGTCTTGACGGTCTCATCGGTCGGAGTAGATGATGAAGCGCGCGACTTGAAGTTGCTTGTAGTAGAAGGAGGGCGACTTGAGCTTGTCGAAGTTTTCTTGTAACTTGACTTGTCGTCGTTGCTTGTATATGGCTTGGATGAGTTTGAGGTTAAAGGAGTCGTTGAAGCTTGGTTGTTGGAGAAGCCGTAGGTCTTGGATGAGTACTTGGCGTACTTGAAGTCATCTTGCACTTGACGTTCGGCTTTTCTAGCTTGATGCACAAGCTCAATGAGGTTGGAGTAGGGTTGGAAGTCGACAATCTTCTTGATGGGATGATTGAGTCCATTCAAGAAACATGCCATAGTTTGTTCATCATCTTCCGTGACATTGGCTCGAATCATGGCTATCTCCATTTCCTTGTAGTATTCTTCAACACCGTTTGTTCCTTGCTTGAGGAGTTGGAGTTTCTTGAAGAGATCGCGGTTGTAGTATGTGGGCACAAAACGTGCTCGCATGACTTCCTTCATTTGAGCCCAAGTGGTGATTGGTGGTTTAACCTCTTGCTTCACGGTGCTCAAGGACTTGTGCCCACCATATGAGCACATAGTCTTGGAACTCAAGTGATGCCATAGCGATCTTCTTATCTTCCTCATAGTTGTGCAAACGAAAGATTTTGTCGACCTTCAATGCCCATGAGAGGTACTCTTAGAGATCATTGCTTCCATTGAACTTGGGCATTGTGAATTAGAGCTTGCCATAGCGTTGCTGATAGAGGCGGGGTGTCCCGATCTTTCGATGAGATATTAACTATCGATTTGGTGAAGATGACTTTCACAATCCGACTACAAACGTGCACGACGTTGCGCCTTAGCAATCGCTAAACCAATCTCCTGAGGTTAATGACGATGCCGGAAGCACAATCAGCCTGACCATGAAGGTCTATTCCTGCAAGAAATCGAAGAACAAGCAAGAATATGATAAACCAATCTGAATATTGTGAATATATATGAAGTACCGATAATGGGGGGATCCGTAAGCGGTCTTGGTCTGGTCGTTGGACACAAACAAAGTACACGAAGTTGCAATGGCTAACTTTTAACTAAACAAATCCCAAGGAAAAATCTACTAGATAGATCTACTTATATAGGAGCAAGGGGTGGCGGCCAATGAGGTGGGAGGACGTCCCAAGGCAGCCTAAAACTAACCCTAGATCGTACAAGGCCAATGGGCACAAGTGGAGGTGATGTAACACCTATGGACTTATAGTTTGACTCGGATTCTGCTGCAACATCAGATTATTTCGTCCATAACTCAACGCTCACGACGAATTTGAAGGTGAATCTAATTGGGTTGGAAAGAGCACGGAATCTATTTTCCAACAAAAAAAGAATCACCCAATTCGGAGTCCGTATTAAAGAGTTATTTCCGTTTTGAGTCAGGTATGTTTGTGCAGTCCGAATCTGAATGCAGAACGTGAGAGACTTGGACTCTATCTTCTCTTGGTCCAAAAGTGGCGTGAGAGGACTTTTTGAAGAGCACATAAACTTCTCTTTTTCCGTTGTCTTCATATGTGGATTGTACAAATGTACCATACGTTTGCAATTAGACAAAACACAAAAGTATGTGAAGTATTTTTGTTCTAGATAACATAAATAGATTATTGAATAGTTTGCACTAGAAATCACCTGACAAATATGCATGTATGCAATATTTTTGGTCGTATCCAAGGTAGTCATGTCCTCATCATCCTCCCCTTTTTGAATACAAAGCCGTCCTCGGTGTTGCTTAATCTGAAATGTGGCTACCAAAAGAGATAAGGTGTACATGTTGTATATGTATATGTCATCCATTTTTACTTCCCTTGATTTTTGCACATATGACACATGTATACAAGAGTAACTTTCATAGATCATAAAATATAAAGCCAAAATAATATCATAAGTAGAAGGAATGCAAATATTGCAACTCAGTTTGCACATATAAGTGAAGGTCTTATTCATATCAAAAGATTGACAATATTCATCATTAAACCATCCCAACATTGGTGAATAAACCTTATGTGCATCAAATTTACATGCTACAACATGCTTAAATAAGAAAACATGCAATAAGTCATTTGACACAGAATCATCACCAAGATTAGAGGTCATATCAAAATGATTAAACATTGGTTCTTTTGCATCAACAGTTAATTCAATGGGTGCACTCAAAATTGTTGATATTTCAGTTGTTTGATCACATGACACATTCAAGACAGTAACAAGATTCTCTAAAATAGGTGGTGTGCTCAAATGAACAGGTAACTCAACACATGATGCATTCAAGTTAACTAGGCATGCATCATTCTCATGTGAAGTTATATCATCAATACCTTTACTGTTACCTTGTCGCAAAGACGTAGCTGATGCAGGTACGGACGTTGAAAATGTACCATACTCTTTATAAGATGTCGCGTTCACAATCCGAGGTGGGGCTGCTCTAGTAGGTGCAACAGTGGAGGAACCAACCGGCGGTGGTGAGCATGAACTGGAATAGCAGTTGTTGTAGTCACCCAATGCATCCTCCTATATCGGTCTCTCAAAGGTACAAGCGCGAACATAAATACCAGTAATGCAACGAGGAACATACTGAAATATTGCCTGAATATCATGGTTCAAACCACCAAAAAATCTATTCATTGTATCATCCAAAGTTTCTTCTATGTGACAATGATGCATATAAGATTGAACTCTTGGTAGTAAGCATGAACAGTGTTGTTGCCTTGTTTAAATTGTTCAAATTTGTGAAGCAATTCATGATGATAGTAAGAAGGGAAAAATTGTTGTCTCATGACATCTTTCAAATCTTTCCAAGTTGCGGGTTGGTTATCAATGGTTTTCTTACAATGCGCACTCCACCAAACAGAAGCAAAACTAGTAAATGTTCTAGTGGTAACTCATACTTTCTCAAGTTCGGAAAAGTCATGGTGACTAAAAACTTGTTCTACTTCAAGCTCCCAAGCTAGATAAATAGCAGGATTAAATCTACCCTCAAATGACGGTAAAGAGATAACCTGACCATGTGCTTGTGTGTGTTGTCCCAACTCTCATGATGATGAAGATGTGGCCGTCGTCCAAGGACGTCTATCTCTGGAACCTGTCATGATTAGTAGAAACAAGAAACAAAATTCGAGAATAATGTTCCTATGAACTACTAGGATGTGGTTGTAAAGTGCTCACAGTAAAGCAAATATCAATATCTTACAAGTTCTTACCATGTGGCAGGTGGTGACAGGCAACCAGCGGTGTCAAATAACTCCGAAGATTGTGTAAAGCAATTGCCAGGGGAACGTACGTATAAACGGTGTAGAAATATGTGGAGCTGGGTTGGCTATATATGGTAGCAAAAGATTAGCAATAATCAATTCAGAGATGCAATGTTGAATAAACGCTCAACGACGGTACTGTGCTGGTCCTAGGCTAAACCGTACTAGAGACGCGAGCCTAGAACACTAATGAGGTCACGGCGTAGCACAACTAGCATCAATAAAGGATATGAAGTAGCTCTGGACAGCAACATATAAGTGAAAATCACAATAGCAGTAAAGATAATGATGAGAAACAACAATCAAGCTGGATATATCAAAAACTTTCTCTCCAACTTTTCTCTGGAAAAGTTTGTGCCAATTTTCTAATGATTGTTCTCAAGAATGGAACTGACTCAAGCTTTCAAATGCAAAAAGAATTACTCAATTCCGAGTTGATATGAGGAGTCATAAAATTCTAAAACTGGCTTGAAAAACTAGAATAAGCTGTGTGCGCAAACTTCGGAGGGCAAAAAGACCTATTTAGAAGCCTATTTTGAGGTGCCAAATATGGAACTAACTTCTGCAACTATTTAGATGCGGCTCCTCGCTAGATTTCATTTGAGTACTCGTGGAGTCAAAACGGACTTCGTATGAGAAAGTTATGTCTGTTTTACTGAGCAGTGCACAAAACAGATTTCAATCCGAATTCAACTACGAGATTGAGTCTAGATAGATCCGAATTTTGTTTTTTTATTCTTTTTTATCCTCACACTTTTTTTCTATTTCTTTCTCTTTTTTTTTCTCTAACCTTTTTTTTCTTTTTTTTTCTCTTTTTTCCTCTGTTTTTTTCTCTCTCCCTCTTTCCAAAACAAACTAGATAAGATGCAGATTGGATCAAGCGAAGATGTGAACGGTCTCAACTATGATTATGACAATGAATGGTGGGTAGCACGTGCATTAAATTGATGGTTGGGTGTGGTGGACAGCTGAAGAGATAACGATGCAGCGGTGACGTGACTAATGTGAACAGAACTCGAAACTCTAAACGAACTAGACACTGAGACCAGCAACTCGACACGACGATGCAACGGATAATTAAATAATGCAAACAATGAAAAGAAAATTGCAAGGGCTCAGACTGGCTAGGACAAAGTATGAATAGATCTAACTTTTTTCTTGTTTTTTCTTAGACAATAGGTAAGAAAATAAATCAAATATAGGAAAACTGGAAATTCTCACCGAGCAACCTGAAAACTGATACCACTTGATAGAGGCGGGGTGTCCCTATCTTTCGATGAGATGATAACTATGGATTTGGTGAAGATGACTTTGACGATCCGACTACAAATGTGCACGATGTTGCGCCTTAGCAATCGCTAAACCAATCTCCTGAGGTTACTGATGATGCCGGAAGCACGATCAGCCTGACCACAAAGGTCTATTCCTGCAAGCAATCAAAGAACAAGCAAGAATATGATAAAGCAATCTGAATATTGCGAATATATATGAAGTACTGATAATGGTGGGGATCTGTAAGCGGTCTTGGTCTGGTCGTTGGACACAAACAAAGTACACGAAGTTGCAATGGCTAACTTTTAACTAAACAAATCCCAAGGAAAAATCTACTAGATGGATCTACTTATATAGGAGCAAGGGGTGGCGGCCAATGAGGTGGGAGGACGTCCCAAGGCAGCCTAAAACTAACCCTAGGTCGTACAAGGCCAATGGGCACAAGTGGAGGTGATGTAACACCTTTGGACTTGTAGTTTGACTCGGATTCTGCTGCAGCATCAGATTGTTTCGTCCATAACTCAACGCTCAGGACGAATTTTAACGTGAATCCAATAGGGTTGGAAAGAGCACGGGATCTAATTTCCAACAAAAAAAGAATCACCCAATTCGGAGTCTGTATGAAAGAGTTATTTCCGTTTTGAAAGAGCCAGGTATGTTTGTGAAGTCCGAATCTAAATCCAGAACGTGAGAGACTTGGACTCTATCTTCTCTTGGTCCAAAAGTGACGTGAGAGGACTTTTTGAAGAGCACCTAAACTTCTCTTTTTCCCTTGTCTTCATATGTGGATTGTACAAATGTCCCATACATCTGCAATTAGACAAAACACAAAAGTATGTGAAGTATTTTTGTTCTGGATAACATAAATAGATTATTGAATAGTTTGCACTAGAAATCACCTGATAAATATGCATGTATGCAATATTTTTGGTCGTATCCAAGGTAGTCATGTCCTCATCAGTTGCTCTTCATTTTTTTGTTGGTGATGGTGATGATGACGCCCTTGGCGTGGCGGATAATCATCGTCATGTTGCTCTTGGCGCGTAGGAAGTCCATGATCAACTTACTCTTGTTGAACTTGAGGTTGAGGAGGAGATTGTCGAGCTTGTGGAGGAGCTTGACGAACTTGACGTTGCACGTGCGGTTGGTAGTTCCGCTCTTGGATTTCTTCTCGACGTGCTTCCTCTTGATTGCGCCGGTCTCGGTTGCGGTTGGCGATTGCTCGACTTGATTCTTGAAGGGCACGTTGTGCCTCAAGAGCTTGTGCTTCACGTTGTTGTTGTTGAAGATGTTGAGCCTCAGCGTCTTGTTCCTCTTGATGTAGATGTGCTCCTTCTTCCTCTTGGCGACGTAGACGTTGTCGTTCTTGAGCTTAAGCAAATGCAACTTGGTGTGGTTGAGGACGAGGTACTTGCTCATCGACTTGCTCTTGTGAATGCTTGTCATGTAGAGGATTGCGAGATGCATGAAGGTCTTGACGCGCGGCTCGTCGAAGAGTGTTCGATGTCGGTGTACTTGAGCCGGAGAAGGTGTCGTCGAAGTGTCGACTTGAGCGGCTTCGTCTTGAGTATGAAGAAGTTGAAGGAGGACAGTTCACCAACAAGGCGCGGATCACGTCCATCCTTGCATCGTTCTCTTGCTTGTGAGCATCGAGCTTGTTGTCGAAGTAGTCCTTGGTACGTTGCTCGGAGAGTCGCAAGTCGGTAGTGAGGTTGTCGATGCGGTCGGTCATAGCTTGTTGCTCTTGATGCAACGCTCGTTTTGCACCAAAGAGGTGGCTCTTGGTGACGTATGATGACATGTCGTCGTCTTGCTCGATGAAGAGTGGGTTGGTAGAAGTACTTGGCCTATCCATCATTCCAAGCAAAATGTGAGTGGTAGAAGGATAAGAACTTATACCAATTGTACCTTGACCGATGTTGACGATGAATCAAGTTCACTCAAATGTGGACAACGAAATAGCACTATTGGCACTAATTCTTGTCGGTTCTCACACCTACACAAGTAAAAGCTTATGGTGGAGCTTGGTTAGGATGGTGGCACAAAATTTGATGCAATTGTAAGTGAGCTTCAATAATGTTGGAAAAGATTCACAAATTTGCAAATGCAACAAGTAGACCAAGCAAGTAGTGGTACACGGAAACACACACGCAAATAGATAAGTGGGATTGTGCAAACCAAAAGTGAGCCAAAATGTGGAATCCATGAAAATGCTCTTGTTGCACAATACACGAGAGACGCTAGCACGATTGCACAATAGGCGGATACGGAACTTGTGCACAACCTACAAGGCAAAAATGCAATGACCTATATTCCAAGTATGCTACATGTATGGTATTCCGGTGCTATGATCCAAGATGATCGAGTATGGCAATCTTAATGTAGTTTGATGCTATGGCTCTTGCTTATAAGCTCTTTGCTTATCTTTCCTCTTTGCTTAAAAGCTTGGGTGGCTCTTTCACTTTTGAGCTCTTTTCTCATGCAAAACTTCACGAACCAAGATAGCAATTGTGTATGCTATGACAACTTTGTGACACAAAAGTTGATGCCAAGATATGCACCACGATGGTATGGTATGTATGCTATGGAGTATGATCACTAATGTGCACAAGTCATGTTGCCGGCAATACTCAATGGCTAGTCTCGATGGGTAAGCTACGCAAAAATGAGGTAATGTGGGTATCAATGCAATTGCAAGGTATGACAAAGATGTCGTCGATGTTACCGTCCTTGGCGATGATGAGACCCTTGCAAAGATGAGCCGTGGTGATGATGAAGTCAAACCGTACCTAGATAGCCGAAACACAATAGGACTTGGGAGCCACAGCTCAAAATCTCAAGGACCAAAACGTGTCAAAATCGTCATAGGAGGTATCGGGGAAGATGGTTGTGTATGTGGGTTTGGAAGATGTGGTGGAAGGTGGGGTTGTGGTGGTGGCCGAATTGAACAAAATGCAGTTTCGTCAGAGTTTCATGGACGTCCGGTTTTTATGGTCGTTCGGTCGTCGGACGTCCGGCAGCGTCCGGTCGTCCGGTGCCTGGGCGAAAATCGGGCTCGGGAAGAACATCATGATTTCAGGGAGGAAGAAGATGGTGAGGTCGAAATCGAGTGGATTGGAGGATGGGAAAGGGTGGGGAGGGTGGGGAAAGCTAGATCCACACGCAGCAACACAAATCCATGGACCAAATCCAACAAAATCTCAACTCACCAACAAATCACAAAAAAATTGGGGCTATTTTTGGTGGGGATTTTCGAATTTAGGAGGAAAACAACAAAATCAAGCTAGAAAACACGGGGTAGGGGCTCCAAAAACGTGATCAACGTGGCTCATGATACCAAGATGATGTAGGGCAGAACCCTAGGTGGACGATCTTTCATGTTTGGAGATGATCCTACGGGGAAACAAGAAGAACGCGTGGAAGAACTCGATGGAAACCAAGGGGGAGAACGAGGAGAAACCACTCAACCGACAAGTAATCAATCACACGAGTGCTAGATCACCGAAAGCATAAGGTAACACATGATCCAAAATAAACAAGGGGAGGATACATAGGGAACCGTTCTTCTCCATGAGGAGGTCTTGGGGGTCTTCCCTTGAAGGGGTCTTGAATCCGCTTGGGGGATCTTCTCCGAAGAGGTCGTGAGCTCCAAGGAGAAGTAACCAAGTGGATGAGCAAGGCTCTCACACAAAATGTGATCTAAACCAATGCTGACCCTAGCTAGGAGGTGGGAGAGACCTATTTATAGTCGTAGTGCAAATGGAAGTCAAAGTGAAGGGGTACAAGGGCTCCAGCCCGCGGGCGCGGTCACTCAGGTGCCGGATGTCCGGAAGACGTCGGACGTCCGGAGGCTCGGGATGGTCCGGACATCCGACAGGGCTCGAACATCCGTAGATTCGGCTCCGTCATGGATGCGTCGGACGTCCAGAGAGGGCCGGTCGTCCGGAGCTTCGGGATGGTCCGGACGTCCGATGACCGTCGGTCTTCCGTAGATTCGGCTCGGTCTCTGGTCGCCCGGTCGTCCGGTCCTCCTCGGACATCCATAGATTTGGCTCGAGTGGTGAAGTACCGGACGTCCGGAGGGCTCGGTCGTCCGTGTCCTGGGAGTCGTCGGACGGCCGGACTGGGTCGGTCGTCCGATGCCTGTAGCTTCCAAGGTAGCTCTTCTTCTTGTCCATCACGCTTGGTGTCCGTGCCTCCTTGGCCATTGGGTGTAGATGCCTCGTGTCTCTCCTCCAAGTACCTGATTACACACAGAGTTTCTGAATGAGGTAGTAGCCATGTCTCGTGAGAAGGAAGAGGGAGTTCGAAGAGGATTGAGTTCACCTTATCTTCGATAGCCTTCGCTCTAGCTCTTGTCATGGGTGCAAGTGGTGTTTAGGGAGATGTAGGTACGTCCATGGGGATGAGCGAGGGATGCTCCGCATCACGCGACGTCCTCGCACGTTCGTAGTCAGATTGTCAAAGTCGACTTCCACCAAAACGATATCCATCATCTCATCGAAAGACGGGACACCTTTGCCTCTATCACCCATTATGCCCATACTACCGTGTTCACTTTGCATGTTATACTTGCTTCTATGCCTTTGCCATGCAATTGTGACCCTTGGTTGCATCTACCCATGATTGACCATTATGCCACTTCTATGTGTATTTGCATGCTTGGTGGAGATCCTAGTAGCTTTTGCCATGATTTCTTTGTGCCCCATGCTATTGATGCTTGTTGTGTTGGGAGAGTCATGATGACCCATTGCTATTTACATATGGCTTCTCACCAATACATTCATGCTATTTTCCTCATATGTTCTTTCATGCTTGTGCTATTTCATGTGAATTATTCTTGCACACTACTTGCACCAATGACATGCTTGCCATGATTCCTCCTAGTATGTTGCATCTTCGCACTACTAGCTTGCTTGACTTGACCGCTATGATTGCTTGCTATGTTGCATCACCCATGTCCCACTATTACTTGCTTTCTTGGGTTGATGACATATATGCTCATGCCTCTCACATGATATATCTTGATCATTGTCTGTTGTGTCCATTAGTTGCCTCTTTCATATCCACATATATTGAGTGCGACCATACTATGCTTATCGATCTTGGAGACTTTGACACCTTACTTGTGATGCATGCTTGTTTGATTGAGCCTATTGCATTTGGTTGTTCTCGCATCATATGCCTCCATACTATAAAATGCTCCCTTATACTTTCTTATGATGAGCATGATGCATAAACTTGTTTGGTATCTTACCACGCGAATGATAGGTTTTGCACTTCCGCTAACCTCATTTGTTTTTGCAAGTGTTTGTCATGTTCTTTTGTTTTGAAGGATTCACAAGGCATTACCTTCATGAGACATATTGGTTATGTGAAGGCATACATGATGTGTAACTCCAACATCTTCGGGAACATTCTTGAGGTGAACTCATTCTTTCATTGTTGTTTCCTTCTTGTTGTCTACATGATACATCTCACGAACGGAGGAGCGACATGGGAGATCGGCTCTATGGACCTTTACATTGAGGAGCGCTCACACATCTTGGATGCACCTTCGGAACTCCACTCATGCCGTGGCATCGAGCATTGGTATACCACCACCTCCATATTTGTTGATTGTGCTCACACTTGGTATGCTCGATGGACATATCATACTCACCACAAGTTTGCACCTCATGCATGGATTGACTCACATTATGATTGCCTTGTTGCATCTTGTATTCCCATGTCATCCTTGATATATGAGCTTGTGCATTTCCTTAGCAAATTTGTTGTGATCTTCCTTGATGGCATATTCATACATCATGATCATATTGTCCACCATCAATTGCATGATAGCATACACATATTGAGCATCAATTGCCACATTCATGCTATTGATGAACTGTCTCTCTATGACATCATTTTGCACAATGGTAGAATTTGTCGCTTTGTGCACCATGCTTTTGTTCCCATGAACGCTTTGCATACCTTCCTAGAACATCTTGATGAGCTTCATGCGCTTTGTCATGCACATTCTTGCCAAACGGACTCATACTTACTTGAGGACACTTTGTGTGCGCTAACCATTGTATTTCCAAGTGTACTTTGTGTTTGCTCATTTTGCATCTACCACATACCGGAGACACCTTGGAGTACTTGGATTGCACAATGCCTTCATCTATGTCCAGCTACAAGTCCATCCACGACAACCGTTTCCATGGTGATGAGGATCATGATCCGAGGTCGGATCTTTCCCAGGGGGGGGGGGAGATGATGCGGAGCATCCCACGTTCATCCCCATGTACACTCTGACTACTCTCCAAGCCCCAAGGATAGATAAGATGAGACCTCGAGCTTACGCCATTGGACCTAAGGTGAACTCCCTCCTTTCTGAATCCTCCCTTTCCGCATGTAAGACATGGCTGCTACCTCAAGAGCGGACCTTGTGCATACTCAGGTACACCCGAGGAGATCATGGAGAGCCGAAGGACCAGGGCCAAGTGTGCGCGGGAGAGAAGAAAGGAGAAGTAAGAAGAGTCTGCTGCTACAGCAGCCGTACATCCGGCCATGTTCCGGACATCCGGCCAGGCCCGGACATCTGGCGCCCCGTCACAGAACGTCCAGAAGCTGGATCTCGCCAGCCCGGTGTTGGGGGACGTTGCAGAAAACAAAAATTTTCCTACTCGTTTCACCAAGATCATCTAGGAGTTCATCTAGCAACGAGTGATTAGATGCATCTACATACCTTTGTAGATCGCGCACGGAAGCGTTCAAAAGAACGGTGATGATGTAGTCGTACTCGACGTGATCCAAATCACCGATGACCAGCGCCGAATGGACGGCACCTCCGCGTTCAACACACATACGGGACGGGAGACGTCTCCTCCTTCTTGATCCAGCAAGGGGGGAGGAGAGGTTGATGAAGATCCAGCAGCACGACGGCGTGGTGGTAGATGCAGGGCGTCACAGAAGCAGGGCTTCGCCAAGACTACGAGGGAGAGACGTACCGGGGAGAGAGGGAGGCGCCAGGGGCTGGTGTATTAGGTCCCTCCTCTCCCCCACTATATATAGGGGTGCCAAGGGGGGGGGTGCGCAGCCTAGGAGATCCAATCTCCTATGGCCGGCGGCCAAGGGGAGGTTTCCCTCCCCCCCAAGGCACCTAGGGGTGCCTTCCACCACTAGGACTCCTCCTATGTGGAAACCCTAGGCGCATGGGCCTATAGGGGCTGGTGCCCTTGGCCCATCTAGGCCAAGGCGCACCCCCTACAGCCCATGTGGCCCCCCGGGACAGGTGGCCCCACCCGGTGGACCCCCGGGACCCTTCCGGTGGTCCCGGTACAATACCGATAACCCCGAAACTTGTCCCGATGCCCGAAATAGCACTTCCTATATATAATTCTTTACCTCCGGACCATTCCGGAACTCCTCGTGACGTCCGGGATCTCATTCGGGACTCCGAACAACATTCGGGTTTCTGCATATACATATCTTCATAACCCTAGCGTCACCGAACCTTAAGTGTGTAGACCCTACGGGTTCGGGAGACAAGCAGACATGACCGAGACGACTCTCCGGTCAATAACCAACAGCGGGATCTGGATACCCATGTTGGCTCCCACATGCTCCACGATGATCTCATTGGATGAATCATGATGTCGAGGATTCAATCAACCCCGTACGCTATTCCCTTTGTCTATCGATATGTTACTTGCCCGAGATTCGATCGTCGGTATCCCAATACCTCGTTCAATCTCGTTACCGGCAAGTCACTTTACTCGTACCGTAATGCATGATCCCGTGACCAGACACTTGGTCACTCTGAGCTCATTATGATGATGCATTACCGAGTGGGCCCAGTGATACCTCTCCGTCATACGGAGTGACAAATCCCAGTCTTGATCCATGTCACCCAACAGACACTTTCGGAGATACCCGTAGTCTACCTTTATAGTCACCCAGTTACGTTGTGACGTTTGGCATACCCAAAGCACTCCTACGGTATCCGGGAGTTACACGATCTCATGGTCTAAGGAAAAGATACTTGACATTGGAAAACTCTAGCAAACGAACTATATGATCTTGTGCTATGTTTAGGATTGGGTCTTGTCCATCACATCATTCTCCCAATGATGTGATCTCGTTATCAATGACATCCAGTGTCCATAGTCAGGAAACCATGACTATCTGTTGATCAACGAGCTAGTCAACTAGAGGCTCACTAGGGACATGTCGGTGTCTGTTATTCACACATGTATTACGATTTCCGGATAACACAATTATAGCATGAATAAAGACAATTATCATGAACAAGGAAATATAATAATAATGCTTTTATTATTGCCTCTAGGGCATATTTCCAACAGTCTCCCACTTGCACTAGAGTCAATAATCTAGTTACATTGTGATGAATCGAACACCCATGGAATTCTGGTGTTGATCATGTTTTGCTCTAGGGAGAGGTTTAGTCAACGGATCTGCTACATTCAGGTCCGTATGTACTTTACAAATCTCTATGTCTCCATCTTGAACATTTTCACGAATGGAGTTGAAGCGACGCTTGATGTGCCTTGTCTTCTTGTGAAACCTGGGCTCCTTGGCAAGTGCAATAGCTCTAGTGTTGGCACAGAAGAGCTTGATCGGCCCTGACGCATTGGGTATGACTCCTAGGTCGGTGATGAACTCCTTCACCCATATTGCTTCATGTGTTGCCTCCGAGGCTGCCATGTACTCCGCTTCACATGTAGATCCCGCCACGACGCTTTGCTTGCAACTGCACCAGCTTACTGCCCCACCATTCAAAATATACACGTATCCGGTTTGTGACTTAGAGTCATCCAGATCTGTGTCGAAGCTTGCGTCGACGTAACCCTTTACGACGAGCTCTTCGTCACCTCCATAAACGAGAAACATTTCCTTAGTCCTTTTCAGGTACTTTAGGATATTCTTGACCGCTGTCCAGTGTTCCTTGCCGGGATTACTTTGGTACCTTCCTACCAAACTGACGGCAAGGTTAACATCAGGTCTGGTACACAGCATGGCATACATAATAGAACCTATGGCTGAGGCATAGGGGATGACGCTCATCTCTTCTATATCTTCTGCCGTGGTCGGACATTGAGCTGAGCTCAATTTCACACCTTGTAACACAGGCAAGAACCCCTTCTTGGATTGATCCATATTGAACTTCTTCAATATCTTATCAAGGTATGTGCTTTGTGAAAGACCTATGAGGCATCTTGATCTATCTCTATAGATTTTGATGCCTAATATACAAGCAGCTTCTCCAAGGTCCTTCATTGAAAAACTTTTATTCAAGTAGGCCTTGATGCTGTCCAAGAGTTCTATATCATTTCCCATCAAAAGTATGTCATCTACATATAATATGAGAAATACTACAGAGCTCCCACTCACTTTCTTGTAAACGCAGGCTTCTCCATAAGTCTGTGTAAGCCCAAACGCTTTGATCATCTCATCAAAGCGAATGTTCCAACTCCGAGATGCTTGCACCAGCCCATAAATCGAGCGTTGGAGCTTGCACACTTTGTCAGCATTCTTAGGATCGACAAAACCTTCCGGCTGTATCATATACAATTCTTCCTTAAGGAAACCATTAAGGAATGCCGTTTTGACGTCCATTTGCCATATTTCGTAATCATAGAATGCGGCAATTGCTAACATGATTCAGACGGACTTCAGCTTCGCTACCGGTGAGAAAGTCTCATCGTAGTCAACCCCTTGAACTTGTCGATAACCCTTAGTGACAAGCCGAGCTTTATAGATGGTCACATTACCATCCGCGTCTGTCTTCTTCTTAAAGATCCATTTATTTTCTATGGCTCGCCGCTCAACGGGCAAGTCAGTCAAAGTCCATACTTTGTTTTCATACATGGATCCTATCTCGGATTTCATGGCTTCCAGCCATTTGTCGGAATCCAGGCCCGCCATCGCTTCTTCATAGCTCGAAGGTTCACCGTTGTCTAACAGCATGATTTCCAAGACAGGGTTGCCGTACCACTCTGGTGCGGAACGTGTTCTTGTGGACCTTCGAATTTCAGTAGGGGCTTGATCAGAAGTATCTTGATCATTGTCATTAACTTCCTCTCTAGTCGGTGCAGGCACCTCAGGAACATTTTCTTGAGTTGCGTCATTTCCCGGTTCAAGAGGTAATACTTCATCAAGCTCTACTTTCCTCCCACTTACTTCTTTCGAGAGAAACTCTTTCTCCAGAAAGGACCCATTCTTGGCAACAAAGATCTTGCCTTCGGATCTGAGGTAGAAGGTGTACCCAATAGTTTCTTTTGGGTATCCTATGAAGACGCATTTTTCCGATTTGGGCTCGAGCTTTTCAGGTTGAAGTTTCTTGACATAAGCATCGCATCCCCAAACTTTTAGAAACGATAGCTTAGGTTTCTTCACAAACCATAATTCATACGGTGTCGTCTCAACGGATTTCGACGGAGCCCTATTTAAAGTGAATGCGGCAGTCTCTAAAGCATAGCCCCAAAAAGAAAGCGGTAAATCGGTAAGAGACATCATAGATCGCACCATATCTAACAGAGTGCGATTACGACGTTCGGACACACCATTACGCTGAGGTGTTCCAGGCGGCGTGAGTTGTGAAACTATTCCACATTTTCTTAAGTGTGTGCCAAACTCGTGACTCAAGTATTCTCCTCCACGATCTGATCGCAGAAACTTGATTTTCCTGTCACGTTGATTTTCAACCTCACTCTGAAATTCCTTGAACTTTTCAAAGGTTTCAGACTTGTGTTTTATTAAGTAGATATACCCATACCTACTTAAATCATCAGTGAGGGTGAGAACATAACGATAGCCACCGCGAGCCTCAACACTCATTGGACCGCACACATCGGTATGTATGATTTCCAATAAGTCGGTTGCTCGCTCCATTGTTCCTGAGAACGGAGTCTTGGTCATTTTACCCATAAGGCATGGTTCGCACGTGTCAAATGATTCATAATCAAGAGACTCTAAAAGTCCATCGGCATGGAGCTTCTTCATGCGTTTGACACCTATGTGACCAAGGCGGCAGTGCCACAGGTTCGTGGGACTATCATTATTAACCTTACTTCTTTTGGTACTCACATTATGAATATGTGTAGCATCACGTTCGAGATTCATAAGGAAAAAACCATTCACCATAGGAGCATGACCATAAAACATATCTCTCATAAAAATGGAACAACCATTATTCTCAGATTTAAAAGAGTAGCCATCTCGAATTAAACGAGATCCCGATACAATGTTCATGCTCAAAGCTGGCACTAAATAACAATTATTAAGGTTTAAAACTAATCCCGAAGGGAGATGCAGAGGTAGCGTGCCGACAGCGATCACATTGACCTTGGAACCATTCCCGACGCGCATCGTCACCTCATCCTTTGCCAGTTTCCGTTTATTCTGCAGCCCCTGCTTTGAGTTACAAATGTGAGCAACTGCACCGGTATCAAATACCCAGGAGCTACTACGGGCACTAGTAAGGTACACATCAATTACATGTATATCACATATACCTTTTGTTTTGCCGGCCTTCTTATCCGCTAAGTACTTAGGGCAGTTCCGCTTCCAGTGACCGCTTCCCTTGCAATAAAAGCACTCAGTCTCGGGCTTGGGTCCATTCTTTGGCTTCTTCCCGGCAGCTTGCTTGCCGGGCGCGGCAACCTCCTTGCCGTCCTTCTTGAAGTTCTTTTTACCCTTGCCTTTCTTGAACTTAGTGGTTTTATTGACCATCAACACTTGATGTTCCTTCCTGACTTCTACCTCTGCTGATTTCAGCATAGCAAATACTTCAGGAATGGTCTTTTCCATCCCCTGCATATTGAAGTTCATCACAAAGCTCTTGTAGCTTGGTGGAAGCGACTGGAGGATTCTGTCAATGACCGCATCATCCGGGAGATTAACTCCCAGCTGAGTCAAGCGGTTATGCAACCCAGACATAGTGAGTATGTGCTCACTGACAGAACTGTTTTCCTCCATCTTATAGCTGAAGAATTTGTCGGAGACTTCATATCTCTCGACCCGGGCATGAGCTTGGAAAACCATTTTCAGCTCTTCGAACATCTCATATGCTCCATGTCTCTCAAAACGCTTTTGGAGCCCCGGCTCTAGGCTGTAAAGCATGCCGCACTGAACGAGGGAGTAGTCATCGGAACGTGCCTGCCAAGCGTTCATAACGTCTTGTTCCGCAGGGAGAACGGGTGCGTCACCAAGCGGTGCTTGTAGGACATAATCTTTCTTGGCAGCTATGAGGATGATCCTCAGGTTCCGGACCCAGTCCGTATAGTTGCTGCCATCGTCTTTCAGCTTAGTTTTCTCTAGGAACGCGTTGAAGTTGAGGACTACGTTGGCCATTTGATCTACAAGACATATTGTAAAAAAAATTTAGACTAAGTTCATGATAATTAAGTTCAACTAATCAAATTATTAGTGAACTCCCACTTAGATTAGACATCCCTCTAGTCATCTAAGTATTACATGATCCGAGTTAAACTAGACCGTGTCCGATCATCACGTGAGACGGACTAGTCAACATCGGTGAACATCTTCATGTTGATCATATCTTCTATACGACTCATGCTCGACCTTTCGGTCTTCCGTGTTCTGAGGCCATGTCTGTACATGCTAGGCTCGTCAAGTCAACCTAAGTGTTTGCATGTGTAAATCTGTCTTACACCCGTTGTATGTGAACGTCTGAATAAAACACCCGATCATCACGTGGTGTTTTGAAACAGCGAACTGTCGCAACAGTGCACAGTTAGGGGGAACACTTCTTGAAATTAGTATGAGGGATCACCTTATTTACTACCGTCGTTCTAAGTAAACAAGATGCAAAACATGATAAACATCACATGCAATCAAATAATAAACGTGACATGATATGGCCAATATCACATAGCTCCTTTGATCTCCATCTTGGGGCTCCATGATCATCTTGTCACCGGCTTGACACCATGATCTCCATCATCATGATCTCCATCATCGTGTCTCCATGAAGTTGCTCGCCAACTATTACTTCTACTACTATGGCTAACGCGTTTAGCAATAAAGTAAAGTAATTTACATGGTGTTTCTTGATGACACGCAGGTCATATAAAAGAATAAAGACAACTCCTATGGCTCCTGCCGGTTGTCATACTCATCGACATGCAAGTCGTGAATCCTATTACAATAGCATGAACATCTCATACATCACATATAGATCATTCATCATTCATCACAACTTTGGCCATATCATATCACAAACCACTTGCTGCAAAAACAAGTTAGACGTCCTCTAATTGTTGTTGCAAGTTTTACGTGGCTGAATTAGGGTTCTAGCAAGAACGTTTTCTTACCTACGTTAAAGCCACAACGTGATTTGTCAACTTCTATTTACCCTTCATAAGGACCCTGTTCATCGATTTCGCTCCAACTAAAGTAGGAGAGACAGACACCCGCCAGCCACCTTATGCAACTAGTGCATGTTAGTCGGTGGAACCGGTCTCACGTAAGCGTACGTGTAAGGTTGGTCCGGGCCGCTTCATCCCACAATACCGCTGAAGCAAGAAAGGACTAGTAACGGCAAGAAAGTTGACAAATCTACGCCCACAACAAATTGTGTTCTACTCGCGCAAGAAGAACTACGCATAGACCTAGCTCATGATGCCACTGTTGGGGAACGTTGCAGAAAACAAAAATTTTCCTACTCGTTTCACCAAGATCATCTAGGAGTTCATCTAGCAACGAGTCATTGGATGCATCTACATACCTTTGTAGATCACGAGCGGAAGCGTTCAAAAGAACGGTGATGATGTAGTCGTACTCGACGTGATCCAAATCACCGATGACCAGCGCCGAACGGACGGCACCTCCGCGTTCAACACACGTACGGGACGGGAGACGTCTCCTCCTTCTTGATCCAGCAAGGGGGAAGGAGAGGTTGATGAAGATCCAGCAGCACGACGGCGTGGTGGTGGATGCAGGGCGTCACAGCAGCAGGGCTTCGCCGAGACTACGAGGGAGAGACGTAACGGGGGGAGGTGGAGGCGCCAGGGGCTGGTGTAAAATCCCTCCTCTCCCCCCCACTATATATAGGGGTGCCAGGGGGGCGCCGGCCCTAGTAGATGGCATCTACTAGGGGGGGCGGCGGCCAAGGGGAGGTTTCCCTCCCCCCCAAGGCACCTAGGGGTGCCTTCCACCACATGGACTCTTCCATGGTGGAAACCCTAGGCGCATGGGCCTATAGGGGCTGGTGCCCTTGGCCCATCTAGGCCAAGGCGCACCCCCTACAGCCCATGTGCCCCCCCGGGACAGGTGGCCCCACCCGGTGGACCCCCGGGACCCTTCCGGTGGTCCCGGTACAATACCGATAACCCCGAAACTTGTCCCGATGCCCGAAATAGCACTTCCTATATATAATTCTTTACCTCCGGACCATTCCGGAACTCCTCGTGACGTCCGGGATCTCATCCGGGACTCCGAACAACATTCGGGTTTCTGCATATACATATCTTCATAACCCTAGCGTCACCGAACATTACGCTGAGGTGTTCCAGGCGGCGTGAGTTGTGAAACTATTCCACATTTTCTTAAGTGTGTGCCAAACTCGTGACTCAAGTATTCTCCTCCACGATCTAATCGTAGAAACTTGATTTTCCTGTCACGTTGATTTTCAACCTCACTCTGAAATTCCTTGAACTTTTCAAAGGTTTCAGACTTGTGTTTCATTAAGTAGATATACCCATACCTACTTAAATCATCAGTGAGGGTGAGAACATAACGGTAGCCACCGCGAGCCTCAACACTCATTGGACCGCACACATCAGTATGTATGATTTCCAATAAGTCGGTTGCTCACTCCATTGTTCCTGAGAACGGAGTCTTGGTCATTTTACCCATAAGGCATGGTTCGCATGTGTCAAATGATTCATAATCAAGAGACTCTAAAAGTCCATCAGCATGGAGCTTCTTCATGCGTTTGACACCTATGTGACCAAGGCGGCAGTGCCACAGGTATGTGGGACTATCATTATCAACCTTACTTCTTTTGGTACTTACATTATGAACATGTGTAGCATCACGTTCGAGATTCATAAAGAATAAACCATTCACCATAGGAGCATGACCATAAAACATATCTCTCATAAAAATGGAACAACCATTATTCTCAGATTTAAAAGAGTAGCCATCTCGAATTAAACGAGATCCCGATACAATGTTCATGCTCAAAGCTGGCACTAAATAACAATTATTAAGGTTTAAAACTAATCCCGAAGGGAGATGCAGAGGTAGCGTGCCGACGGCGATCACATTGACCTTGGAACCATTCCCGACGCGCATCGTCACCTCGTCCTTTGCCAGTTTCTGCTTATTCCGCAGCCCCTGCTTTGAGTTACAAATGTGAGCAACTGCACCGGTATCAAATACCCAGGAGCTACTACGGGCACTAGTAAGGTACACATCAATTACATGTATATCACATATACCTTTTGTTTTGCCGGCCTTCTTATCCGCTAAGTACTTAGGGTAGTTCCGCTTCCAGTGACCGCTTCCCTTGCAATAAAAGCACTCAGTCTCGGGCTTGGGTCCATTCTTTAGCTTCTTCCCAGCAGCTTGCTTGCCGGGCGCGGCAACCTCCTTGCCGTCCTTCTTGAAGTTCTTTTTACCCTTGCCTTTCTTGAACTTAGTGGTTTTATTGACCATCAACACTTGATGTTCCTTTCTGACTTCTACCTCTGCTGATTTCAGCATAGCAAATACTTCAGGAATGGTCTTTTCCATCCCCTGCATATTGAAGTTCATCACAAAGCTCTTGTAGCTTGGTGGAAGCGACTGGAGGATTCTGTCAATGACCGCATCATCCGAGAGATTAACTCCCAGCTGAGTCAAGCGGTTATGCAACCCAGACATAGTGAGTATGTGCTCACTGACAGAACTGTTTTCCTCCATCTTACAGCTAAAGAATTTGTCGGAGACTTCATATCTCTCGACCCGGGCATGAGCTTGGAAAACCATTTTCAGCTCTTCGAACATCTCATATGCTCCATGTCTCTCAAAACGCTTTTGGAGCCCCGGCTCTAGGCTGTAAAGCATGCCGCACTGAACGAGGGAGTAGTCATCGAAACGTGCCTGCCAAGCGTTCATAACGTCTTGTTCCGCAGGGAGAACGGGTGCGTCACCAAGCGGTGCTTGTAGGACATAATCTTTCTTGGCAGCTATGAGGATGATCCTCAGGTTCCGGACCCAGTCCGTATAGTTGCTGCCATCGTCTTTCAGCTTAGTTTTCTCTAGGAACGCGTTGAAGTTGAGGACTACGTTGGCCATTTGATCTACAAGACATATTGCAAAGATTTTAGACTATGTTCATGATAATTAAGTTCAACTAATCAAATTATTAGTGAACTCCCACTTAGATTAGACATCCCTCTGGTCATCTAAGTATTACATGATCCAAGTTAAACTAGACCGTGTCCGATCATCACGTGAGACGGACTAGTCAACATCGGTGAACATCTTCATGTTGATCGTATCTTCTATACGACTCATGCTCGACCTTTCGGTCTTCTGTGTTCCGAGGCCATGTCTGTACATGCTAGGCTCGTCAAGTCAACCTAAGTGTTTGCATGTGTAAATCTATCTTACACCCGTTGTATGTGAACGTCTGAATAAAACACCCGATCATCACGTGGTGTTTTGAAACAGCGAACTGTCGCAACGGTGCACAGTTAGGGGGAACACTTCTTGAAATTATTGTGAGGGATCATCTTATTTACTACCGTCGTTCTAAGTAAACAAGATGCAAAACATGATAAACATCACATGCAATCAAATAATAAACGTGACATGATATGGCCAATATCACATAGCTCCTTTGATCTCCATCTTGGGGCTCCATGATCATCTTGTCACCAGCTTGACACCATGATCTCCATCATCATGATCTCCATCATCGTGTCTCCATGAAGTTGCTCGCCAACTATTACTTCTACTACTATGGCTAACGCGTTTAGCAATAAAGTAAAGTAATTTACATGGCGTTTCTTGATGACACGCAGGTCATATAAAAGAATAAAGACAACTCCTATGGCTCCTGCCGGTTGTCATACTCATCGACATGCAAGTCGTGATTCCTATTACAATAGCATGAACATCTCATACATCACATATAGATCATTCATCATTCATCACAACTTTGGCCATATCATATCACAAACCACTTGCTGCAAAAACAAGTTAGATGTCCTCTAATTGTTGTTGCAAGTTTTACGTGGCTGAATTAGGGTTCTAGCAAGAACGTTTTCTTACCTACGTTAAAGCCACAACGTGATTTGTCAACTTCTATTTACCCTTCATAAGGACCCTGTTCATCGACTCCGCTCCAACTAAAGTAGGAGAGACAGACACCCGCCAGCCACCTTATGCAACTAGTGCATGTTAGTCGGTGGAACCGGTCTCACGTAAGCGTACGTGTAAGGTTGGTCCGGGCCGCTTCATCCCACAATACCGCTGAAGCAAGAAAGGACTAGTAACGGCAAGAAAGTTGACAAATCTACGCCCACAACAAATTGTGTTCTACTCGCGCAAGAAGAACTACGCATAGACCTAGCTCATGATGCCACTGTTGGGGGACGTTGCAGAAAACAAAAATTTTCCTACTCGTTTCACCAAGATCATCTAGGAGTTCATCTAGCAACGAGTGATTAGATGCATCTACATACCTTTGTAGATCGCGCACGGAAGCGTTCAAAAGAACGGTGATGATGTAGTCGTACTCGACGTGATCCAAATCACCGATGACCAGCGCCGAACGGACGGCACCTCCGCGTTCAACACACATACGGGACGGGAGACGTCTCCTCCTTCTTGATCCAGCAAGGGGGGAGGAGAGGTTGATGAAGATCCAGCAGCACGACGGCGTGGTGGTAGATGCAGGGCGTCACAGAAGCAGGGCTTCGCCAAGACTACGAGGGAGAGACGTAACGGGGAGAGAGGGAGGCGCCAGGGGCTGGTGTATTAGGTCCCTCCTCTCCCCCACTATATATAGGGGTGCCAAGGGGGGGTGGTGCACAGCCTAGGAGATCCAATCTCCTATGGCCGGCGGCCAAGGGGAGGTTTCCCTCCCCCCCAAGGCACCTAGGGGTGCCTTCCACCACTAGGACTCCTCCTATGTGGAAACCCTAGGCGCATGGGCCTATAGGGGCTGGTGCCCTTGGCCCATCTAGGCCAAGGCGCACCCCCTACAGCCCATGTGGCCCCCCGGGACAGGTGGCCCCACCCGGTGGACCCCCGGGACCCTTCCGGTGGTCCCGGTACAATACCGATAACCCCGAAACTTGTCCCGATGCCCGAAATAGCACTTCCTATATATAATTCTTTACCTCCGGACCATTCCGGAACTCCTCGTGATGTCCGGGATCTCATCCGGGACTCCGAACAACATTCGGGTTTCTGCATATACATATCTTCATAACCCTAGCGTCACCGAACCTTAAGTGTGTAGACCCTACGGGTTCGGGAGACAAGCAGACATGACCGAGATGACTCTCCGGTCAATAACCAACAGCGGGATCTGGATACCCATGTTGGCTCCCACATGCTCCACGATGATCTCATCGGATGAACCACGATGTCGAGGATTCAATCAACCCCGTACGCTATTCCCTTTGTCTATCGATATGTTACTTGCCCGAGATTCGATCGTCGGTATCCCAATACCTCGTTCAATCTCGTTACCGGCAAGTCACTTTACTCGTACCGTAATGCATGATCCCGTGACCAGACACTTGGTCACTCTGAGCTCATTATGATGATGCATTACCGAGTGGGCCCAGTGACACCTCTCCGTCATACGGAGTGACAAATCCCAGTCTTGATCCATGTCACCCAACAGACACTTTCGGAGATACCCGTAGTCTACCTTTATAGTCACCCAGTTACGTTGTGACGTTTGGCATACCCAAAGCACTCCTACGGTATCCGGGAGTTACACGATCTCATGGTCTAAGGAAAAGATACTTGACATTGGAAAACTCTAGCAAACGAACTATACGATCTTGTGCTATGTTTAGGATTGGGTCTTGTCCATCACATCATTCTCCCAATGATGTGATCTCGTTATCAATGACATCCAGTGTCCATAGTCAGGAAACCATGACTATCTGTTGATCAACGAGCTAGTCAACTAGAGGCTCACTAGGGACATGTCGGTGTCTGTTATTCACACATGTATTATGATTTCCGGATAACACAATTATAGCATGAATAAAGACAATTATCATGAACAAGGAAATATAATAATAATGCTTTTATTATTGCCTCTAGGGCATATTTCCAACACCCGGACCTCCGGCCCCAACGCCGGGACATCCGGCGTCTTGGGAAAACCCGGACATCCGGCCCGTCGTCCGGACATCCGGCCCCTCCTGCCTGCATGCAGTGTATCCGAGCCGAAAGCCCTTGTACCCCTTCGCCCCTTAGACTATTTATACTCCACCTCCACCTATGTTTTAGGGTTAGCAAAGGATTAGCTCATTTGAGATAGAGCTTTGCTCATCCATACGGATCTCCTCCTCGTGAGAGACCGCAGCCTCTTCGGAGAAGATCCACCATGGATTCAAGACCCCTTTACGGGAAGATCCCTCATGGATTCAAGACCTCCTCTTAGAGATGAACTACCGCCGCTTGTATCGTCCTTTGTTGGATTTGGACTGTGTATCTCTTTGTGTTTCTCGAATCTAGCACATGTGTAATCATATTCTTGTTGGTTGAGTGTTTTCCTGTTGTGTTTGCCCGTGATTTCCCTTGTTTCCCTTCTTGCGTTCTTCGTGTTCCTCGTTGGGATCCGCTCCAAACGTGAAAGATTGGCCCCTAGGGTTCCGCCCTACATCAATGAGTAAGCAAAGAATTGAGCTCATCAAAAGCGGTGGATTGCAAAGATCCCCAAACAAAAGGAGCATTCTTCTTACTCAAGGCATGCAAAGGAGCGGCAGCTAAAGTCTTGCTTGGGCACATGCGAAAAGTACCATCTTGCTTAAGATTTCACGTACATGACCGTTGTGGATTAGTTGTTGTACTTGTCGTTGGATCTCCTTAGTTTCTTTGGGGTTGACACGGTATGGAGCTTTGTTTGGTAGGGGCGCTCCGGGATGAGGTCGATTCAATGCTCAATGCCTCGTAGAGGAGGTAGACCCGAAGGTAGCTCATCGGGGAAAACATCTTGGAATTCCTGCAAACGAGATTGAAACACTAAAGGTAGCTCCTGAGAGGTGTTAGTTTTTGGGTCCCCATCCTTGCACACAAGGACAAAGTGCATAACACTCGATGGGTTCTCACACACTTCTCTCATCTCACTTTTGGTGGAAAATAGGACTAGGTTTTTCTCTCTAGGCGAAGAGGCGCTCAAGTTTGGCTTTTGGCTCTCACTCACTTTTTGGCGGATCACTTTCTCACTCTTGTCTCCATGATGGGTGGCTTGCTTGTCGGCTATCACTTGACTAGGAGACATAGGTCGAAGCACATACTCCTTTCCTTTCATCTTGAAGCTATAGTGATTGGTACGCCCGTTGTGGATGACACCACGGTCGAATTGCCAAGGCCTACCAAGAAGGAGGTGGCAAACGAACATCGGGACGACATCACACTCCAAAGTGTCTTCATATGCACCAATTTTGAAGGAGACTTGGACCATATTCTCAACTCGTATAGTGTCGGAGTCACTTAGTCATTGGACTTTGTATGGGTGCGGGTGCTTCATCTTGACCAATTGAAGCTTGGAGCATAATTCTTCACTTGCCAAGTTGTGGCAACTACCTCCATCGATGATGATCTTGATGGACCTTCCATTGATGCCGGCCTTTGTATGGAAGATGTGGCATCTTTGGTCTTCTTCTTGTTGATGTTGAAGAGTCAAGACTTTGGAGACAACGAGAGCGGGGCTCAAATCCTCATCACAAAAGACATGATCATCTTCATCCTCGTTCACGCGCCGGTGCATGGACACTTGCTCAAGGGCTTCCATCTCCTCGTCACTCATGGAGTCATAGGTTCCATTATCATTGAGGATCATGGTGCGCTTGTTTGTGCATTCATAGGACTTGTGGCCTCGGCCGCCGCAAGTGAAACACTTGAAGGAGCTTGTCTTGACGGTCTCATCGGTCAGAGTAGATGATGAAGCGTGCGGCTTGAAGTTGCTTGTAGTAGGAGGGCGACTTGAGCTTGTCGAAGTTTTCTTGTAACTTGACTTGTCGTCGTTGCTTGTATATGGCTTGGTTGAGTTTGAGGTTAGAGGAGTCGTTGAAGCTTGGTTGTTGGAGAAGCCGTAGGTCTTGGATGAGTACTTGGCATACTTGAAGTCATCTTGCACTTGACGTTCGGCTTTTGTAGCTTGATGCACGAGCTCAATGAGGTTGGAGTAGGGTTGGAAGTCGACAATCTTTTTGATGGGATGATTGAGTCCATTCAAGAAACATGCCATAGTTTGTTCATCATCTTCCGTGACATTGGCTCGAATCATGGCTATCTCCATTTCCTTGTAGTATTCTTCAACACTGTTTGTTCCTTGCTTGAGGATTTGGAGTTTCTTGAAGAGATCGCGGTTGTAGTATGTGGGCACAAAACGTGCTCGCATGACTTCCTTCATTTGAGCCCAAGTGGTGATTGGTGGTTTAACCTCTTGCTTCACGGTGCTCAAGGACTTGTTCCCACCATATGAGCACATAGTCTTGGAACTCAAGTGATGCCATAGCGATCTTCTTCTCTTCCTCATAGTTGTGCAAACGAAAGATTTTGTCGACCTTCAATGCCCATGAGAGGTACTCTTAGAGATCATTGCTTCCATTGAACTTGGGCATTGTGAATTAGAGCTTGACATAGCGTTGCTGATAGAGGCGGGGTGTCCCGATCTTTCGATGAGATATTAAGTATCGATTTGGTGAAGATGACTTTCACAATCCGACAACAAACATGCACGACGTTGCGCCTTAGCAATCGCTAAACCAATCTCCCGAGGTTACTGACGATGCCGGAAGCACAATCAGCCTGACCATGAAGGTCTATTCCTGCAAGAAATCAAAGAACAAGCAAGAATATGATAAAGCAATCTGAATATTGCGAATATATATGAAGTACTGATAATGGTGGGGATCCGTAAGCGGTCTTGGTCTGGTTGTTGGACACAAACAAAGTACACGAAGTTGCAATGGCTAACTTTTGACTAAACAAATCCCAAGGAAAAATCTACTAGATGGATCTACTTATATAGGAGCAATGGGTGGCGGCCAATGAGGTGGGAGGACGTCCCAAGGCAGCCTAAAACTAACCCTAGGTCGTACAAGGCCAATGGGCACAAGTGGAGGTGATGTAACACCTATGGACTTGTAGTTTGACTCGGATTCTGCTGCAACATCAGATTGTTTCGTCCATAACTCAACGCTCACGACGAATTTGAAGGTGAATCTAATTGGCTTGGAAAGAGCACGGAATCTATTTTCCAACAAAAAAAGAATCACCCAATTCGGAGTCCGTATGAAAGAGTTATTTCCGTTTTGAGTCAGGTATGTTTGTGCAGTCCGAATCTGAATCCAGAACGTGAGAGACTTGGACTCTATCTTCTCTTGGTCCAAAAGTGGCGTGAGAGGACTTTTTGAAGAGCACCTAAACTTCTCTTTTTCCGTTGTCTTCATATGTGGATTGTACAAATGTCCCATACATCTGCAATTAGACAAAACACAAAAGTATGTGAAGTATTTTTGTTCTAGATAACATAAATAGATTATTGAATAGTTTGCACTAGAAATCACCTGACAAATATGCATGTATGCAATATTTTTGGTCGTATTCAAGGTAGTCATGTCCTCATCATCCTCCCTTTTTTGAATACAAAGCCGTCCTCGGTGTTGCTTAATCTGAAATGTGGCTACCAAAAGAGATAAGGTGTACATGTTGTATATGTATATGTCATCCATTTTTACTTCCCTTGATTTTTGCACATATGACACATGTACACAAGAGTAACTTTCATAGATCATAAAATATAAAGCCAAAATGATATCATAAGTAGAAGGAATGCAAATATTGCAACTTAGTTTGCACATATAAGTGAAGGTCTTATTCATATCAAAAGATTGGCAATATTCATCATTAAACCATCCCAACATTGGTGAATAAACCTTACGTGCATCAAATTTACATGCTACAACATGCTTAAATAAGAAAACATGCAATAAGTCATTTGACACAGAATCATCACCAAGATTAGAGGTCATATCAAAATGATTAAACATTGGTTCTTTTGCAGCAACAGTTAATTCAATGGGTGCACTCAAAATTGTTGATATTTTAGTTGTTTGATCACATGACACATTCAAGACAGTAACAAGATTCTCTAGAATAGGTGGTGTGCTCAAATCAATAGGTAACTCAACACATGATGCATTCAAGTTAACTAGGCATGCATCATTCTCATGTGAAGTTATATCATCAATACCTTTACTGTTACCTTGTCGCAAAGACGTAGCTGATGTAGGTACGGACGTTGAAAATGTACCATACTCTTTATAAGATGTCGCGTTCACAATCCGAGGTGGGGCTTCTCTAGTAGGTGCAACAGTGGAGGAACCAACCGGCGGTGGTGAGCATGAACTGGAATAGTAGTTGTTGTAGTCACCCAATGCATCCTCCTGTATCGGTCTCTCAAAGGTACAAGCGCGAACATAAATACCAGTAATGCAACGAGGAACATACTAAAATATTGCCTGAATATCATGGTTCAAACCACCAAAAAATCTATTCATTGTATCATCCAAAGTTTCTTCTATGTGATAATGATGCATATAAGATTTAAACTCTTGGTAGTAAGCATGAACAGTGTTGTTGCCTTGTTTAAATTGTTCAAATTTGCGAAGCAATTCATGATGATAGTAAGAAGGGAAAAATTGTTGTCTCATGACATCTTTCAAATCTTTCCAAGTTGTGGGTTGGTTATCAATGGTTTTCTTACAAGCACACTCCACCAAACAGAAGCAAAACTAGTAAATGTTCTAGTGGTAACTCATACTTGCTCAAGTTCGGAAAAGTCATGGTGACTAAAAACTTGTTCTACTTCAAGCTCCCAAGCTAGATAAATAGCAGGATTAAATCTACCCTCAAATGACGGTAAAGAGATAACCTGACCATGTGCTTGTGTGTGTTGTCCCAACTCTCGTGATGATGAAGATGTGTCCATCGTCCAAGGACGTCTATCTCTGGAACCTATCATGATTAGTAGAAACAAGAAACAAAATTCGAGAATAATGTTCCTATGAACTACTAGGATGTGGTTGTAAAGTGCTCACAGTAAAGCAAATATCAATATCTTACAAGTTCTTACCATGCGGCAGGTGGTGACAGGCAACCAGCGGTGTCAAATAACTCCGAAGATTGTGTAAAGCAATTGCCAGGGGAACGTATGTATAAACGGTGTAGAAATATGTGGAGCTGGGTTGGCTATATATGGTAGCAAAAGATTAGCAATAATCAATTCAGAGATGCAATGTTGAATAAACGTTCAACAATGGTACTGTGCTGGTCCTAGGCTAAACCGTACTAGAGACGTGAGCCTAGAACACTAATGAGGTCACGACGTAGCATAACTAGCATCAATAAAGGATATGAAGTAGCTCTGGACAGCAACATATAAGTGAAAATCACAATAGCAGTAAAGATAATGATGAGAAACAACAATCAAGCTGGATATATCAAAAACTTTCTCTCCAACTTTTCTCTGGAAAAGTTTGTGCCAATTTTCTAATAATTGTTCTCAAGAATGGAACTGACTCAAGCTTTCAAATGCAAAAAGAATTACTCAATTCCGAGTTGATATGAGGAGTCATAAAATTCTAAAACTGGCTTGAAAAACTGGAACAAGCTGTGTGCGCAAACTTCGGAGGGCAAAAAGACCTATTTAGAAGCCTATTTTGAGGTGCCAAATATGGAACTAACTTCTACAACTATTTAGATGCGGCTCCTCGCTAGATTTCATTTGAGTACTCGTGGAGCCAAAACGGACTTCGTATGAGAAAGTTATGCCTGTTTTACTGAGCAGTGCACAAAACAGATTCCAATCCGAATTCAACTACGAGATTGAGTCTAGATATATCCGAATTTTGTTTTTTTATTCTTTTTTTCTCAAACTTTTTTTCTTTTTCTTTCTCTCTTTTTTTCTCTAACCTTTTTTTTTTCTCTTTTTTTCCTCTGTTTTTTTCTCTCTCCCTCTTTCCAAAACAAACTAGATAAGATGCAGATTGGATCAAGCGAAGATGTGAACGGTCTCAACTATGATTATGACAATGAATGGTGGGTAGCATGTCCATTAAATTGATGGATGGGTGTGGTGGACAGCGGAAGGGATAACGATGCAGCAGTGACGTGACTAATGTGAACAGAACTCGAAACTCTAAACGAACTAGACACTAAGACCAGCAACTCGACCTGACGATGCAACCGATAATTAAATATGCACAAAATGATAAGAAAATTACAAGGGCTCAGACTGGCTAGGACAAAGTATGAATAGATCTAACTTTTTTTCGTGGTTTTTTCTTAGACAATAGGTAAGAAAATAAATCAAATCTAGGAAAACTGGAAATTCTCACCGAGCAACCTGAAAACTGATACCACTTGATAGAGGCGGGGTGTCCCGATCTTTCGATGAGATGATAACTAAGGATTTGGTGAAGATGACTTTGACGATCCGACTACAAACGTGCACGATGTTGCGCCTTAGCAATCGCTAAACCAATCTCCTGAGGTTACTGACGATGCCGGAAGCACGATCAGCCTGACCACAAAGGTCTATTCCTGCAAGCAATCGAAGAACAAGCAAGAATATGATAAAGCAATCTGAATATTGCGAATATATATGAAGTACTGATAATGGTGGGGATCTGTAAGCGGTCTTGGTCTGGTCGTTGGACACAAACAAAGTACACGAAGTTGCAATGGCTAACTTTTAACTAAATAAATCCCAAGGAAAAATCTACTAGATGGATCTACTTATATAGGAGCAAGGGGTGGCTGCCAATGAGGTGGGAGGACGTCCAAGGCAGCCTAAAACTAACCCTAGGTCGTACAAGGCCAATGGGCACAAGTGGAGGTGATGTAACACCTTTGGACTTGTAGTTTGACTCGGATTCTGCTGCAGCATCAGATTGTTTCGTCCATAACTCAACGCTCAGGACGAATTTGAACATGAATCCAATTGGGTTGGAAAGAGCATGGAATCTAATTTCCAAGCAAAAAAGAATCACCCAATTCGGAGTCTGTATGAAAGAGTTATTTCCGTTTTGAGCCAGGTATGTTTGTGAAGTCCGAATCTAAATCCAGAACGTGAGAGACTTGGACTCTATCTTCTCTTGGTCCAAAAGTGATGTGAGAGGACTTTTTAAAGAGCACCTAAACTTCTCTTTTTACCTTGTCTTCATATGTGGATTGTACAAATGTCCCATACATCTGCAATTAGACAAAACACAAAAGTATGTGAAGTATTTTTGTTCTGGATAACATAAATAGATTATTGAATAGTTTGCACTAGAAATCACCTAACAAATATGAATGTATGCAATATTTTTGGTCGTATCCAAGGTAGTCATGTCCTCATCAGTTTCTCTTCATTTTTTTGTTGGCGATGGTGATGATGACGCCCTTGGCGTGGCGGATAATCATCGTCATGTTGCTCTTGGCGCGTAGGAAGTCCATGATCAACTTGCTCTTGTTGAACTTGAGGTTGAGGAGGAGATTGTCGAGCTTGTGGAGGAGCTTGACGAACTTGACGTTGCACGTGCGGTTGGTAGTTCCGCTCTTGGATTTCTTCTCGAAGTGCTTCCTCTTGATTGCGCCGGTCTCGGTTGCGGTTGGCGATTGCTCGACTTGATTCTTGAAGGGCACGTTGTGCCTCAAGAGCTTGTGCTTCACGTTGTTGTTGTTGAAGACATTGAGCCTCAGCGTCTTGTTCCTCTTGATGTAGACACGCTCCTTCTTCCTCTTGGCGACGTAGATGTTGTCGTTCTTGAGCTTGAGCAAACGCAACTTGGTGTGGTTGAGGACGAGGTACTTGCTCATCGACATGCTCTTGTAAATGCTTGTCGTGTAGAGGATTGCGAGATGCATGACGGTCTTGACGCGCGGCTCGTCGAAGAGTGTTCGATGTCGGTGTACTTGAGCCGGAGAAGGTGTCGTCGGAGTGTCCACTTGAGCGGCTTCGTCTTGAGTATGAAGAAGTTGAAGGAGGACAGTTCACCAACAAGGCGCGGATCACGTCCATCCTTGCATCGTTCTCTTGCTTGTGAGCGTCGAGCTTGTTGTCGAAGTAGTCCTTCGTACGTTGCTCGGAGAGTCGCAAGTCGGTAGCGAGGTTGTCGACGCGGTCAGTCATAGCTTGTTGCTCTTGATTCAATGCCCGTTGTGCACCAAAGAGGTGGCTCTTGGTGACGTATGATGACATTTCGTCGTCTTGCTCGATGAAGAGTGGGTTGGTAGAAGTACTTGGCCTATCCATCATTCCAAGCAAAATGTGAGTGGTAGAAGGATAAGAACTTATACCAATTGTACCTTGACCGATGTTGACGATGAATCAAGTTCACTCAAATGTGGACAATGAAATAGCACTGTTGGTACTAATTATTGTTGGTTCTCACACCTACACAAGTAAAAGCTTATTGTGGAGCTTGGTTAGGATGGTGGCACAAAATTTGATGCAATTGTAAGTGAGCTTCAATAATGTTGGAAAAGATTCACAAATTTGCAAATGCAACAAGTAGACCAAGCAAGTAGTGGTACACGGAAACACACGCGCAAATAGATAAGTGGGATTGTGCAAACCAAAAGTGAGCCAAAATGTGGAATCCACGAAAATGCTCTTGTTGCACAATACACGAGAGACGCTAGCACGATTGCACAATAGGCGGATACGGAACTTGTGCACAACCTACTAGGCAAAAATGCAATGACCTATATTCCAAGTATGCTACATTATGGTATTTCGGTGCTATGATCCAAGATGATCGAGTATGGCAATCTTAATGTAGTTTGATGCTATGGCTCTTGCTTATAAGCTCTTTGCTTATCTTTCCTCTTTGCTTAAAAGCTTGGGTGGCTCTTTCACTTTTGAGCTCTTTTCTCATGCAAAACTTCGCGAACCAAGATAGCAATTGTGTATGATATGACAACTTTGTGACACAAAAGTTGATGCCAAGATATGCACCACGATGGTATGGTATGTATGCTATGGAGTATGATCACTAATGTGCACAAGTCATGTTGCCGGCAATACTCAATGGCTAGTCTCGATGGGTAAGCTACGCAAAAGTAAAGCCATGTGAGTACACTACAACAAAAACACCCCTATTGCAACACATGACTAGCAACGATGATAACACAATGTGTTGTTTGGTTGAACCCACCTTCCCCACTTAGCGCTAACCTCCCGTGCCCACCTCCATCTCTTTTGGCGCTGTACCTGCTCACGCATCTGAAACTCCCATTGTTTTCTCTTTTGACACACCTCTCTAAAAAATAGAGGGACACCCAGCAGCCAGGGTTCCCGCCGCCGTCCCCTCGCCCTCGGCCGCCTGCGTCCCCTCGCCCTTGGCCGCCTCCCCTCGGTTTGTCAAAGAACCTCTTCCAAGCTCGCCTCCCTCACCACTTTCTTCGCTCATTGGGGATGCACACTGCATCGCCGCCCATCTCCTGTGTCGGGGAAGGAGTTGCCGCCGCCGTTCCTCCGCGCGACCGGAGATGCAGACACTGCTGTTGTTCGTTCGCACAGCTAGGAACGACGCAAGTACCGACGCACCCGTCCTCCTCAACTGCAGTAGGTCAGCAGGTCTTATTCTGTCCCTCGCGCATCTGCAATCCTGTATTGTGTCCCTTATTAAGGCTTTGTTCGTTTTGATTTATCCCCAAAGGGAACCAATCAACACAGGGATTGGGTGGATTCCTGCATGTCACTCAGATCTTTTTAGGGATTGAATCCTTTGCATCAACTATTCCCCTTCATCTAAATAATGTTCGGTTATATACATGGTTTGACAGGGATTGTATTGTGTCCCTTATTAAGGCTTTGTTTGTTTTGATTTATGCCCAAAGGGAACCAATCAACACAGGGATTGGGTGGATTCCTGCATGTCACTCAGATCTCTTTAGGGATTGAATCCTTTGCATCAACTATTCCCCTTCATCTAAATAATGTTCGGTTATATACATGGTTTGATAGGGATTGATTATTATATCAGGATGGAAGATAACAAAATAGAGATTTGAAGCACAAGTACTCCTATCAATAACAAATTTCATGAATCAATGTACGTCTAGTTCCCAATTAATGCATCATCACATTGCTTTTTCTAGACAACCACATAATTGTTTACCTCTATTATTTCTAGTATATATATTATCTAATATAATAATAAAGAAAAAGCTTATTTTCTTGTTGCCTCCCTGTTTAAACATCACTTTAAAGGAATTATACAGTTACTAATAAGCAGAGTATACTCTAATAAGTATGTGTGATAATCAACTCGGATTAATACTAAGTGGATTTTACAACTGGAAAACAAAAAGACCAAATACATGCCCACATCAACTGATTAATTGGTGACGAGAATTGGATAATTCAGCCTTAGCTAGGATGTATCAGGAAACAAGGATCAAGAACCCTCTCAATCTAACCCAAGCTTACAACTTAAGAAGAGGAGAAGAAAGAGAAGGGAGACATACTTTAGAGAAGAAGTAGATGGTTGTTGCATCGCCGTCACTGCCACTAGAGAGATGGCCGCCCCGTCCCTGTCACTTTTGCCTTGCAATGCAGCCTTGTAGCGCCTCGTTCCTGTCCAATCCACGTCTTCTTTCTATGCATGAATGTCTAAGTCTAACACAAGGAGAAGACCCTCTAGCCTCTAAGAGCGCTCGCCCAAGCTAGCACCGCCGGCAGCAACTACACCATCACATCCTTGCCCACAGCCCCTGAAACCTCTCACCAACGTGATCTTCCTCCCATCTTATCCTCATGAAGGGTCAAAGTGCCAGTCAACGATTCTCTTCCATCTTTTCCATAGTTGGTGAGCTAATATTCTAATTTTTTGCCCCCAAGAATTGATTCCTCACAAAATTTACATCCCCATTTTGCCTCGTGCTCACCCTTGTTCAAGTGGAGCTAGCAACTTAAATTGGGCATGGAACAATCATAAGTGCCATTAGTTACTGTTTGTGCATACAGTTCTGCTTCTTCATTTTCCTATATGATTACTTTACCTCGCCTCATTGATTTCAGCCGCTCTTTCAAATTATTAGTGGATTAGATTGAGGTATCTGTGATTTTTCAGTTGTTGTTCTTTCAATTGTTTTTCCTCTTACCTATAATTAATTCATTTATTATATAGCTCCTTTTGTTTCCTTACCAAACCACACGCGGACCAGTATGCACTTGCCTCATTGCATTGCTATTTGTAATAGGGAGATATTGTGCCTTTTGCATTGTAAGAAATGAATTCATGGCATGTATGTTTGGCTCAGCTACCTTGGATTGTATACGCGGTTTATTGTTTTTTAAATATGTTGTGCAATATAATAATGCTTAAACATGGATTGTTTTTGCACCCAAGTGACCTCTTCTCAACTTCATTTTCTTTTCAGAATTTTTGTTTAGTAGTAACTACTCCATATTTGGTAACTTGATTGTCTGCTTATGACAACTGGATATTAGACCTCTCATTGTGCCCGCAGTCCCGATAATTCTATCAATCAGGTATGCCTAATCTTTCTTTAAATTGACTACATGTCTGTGTTCATGGAACCATGTGCGACTCTCATGTGCGTGGTAATAAAATGCATATCCACAAGTAATGGATAATTGGTCCGTAATGATACCCTTTATGTTACATACTATTTGGGTGTTATGTGTGTCACATGGCTTGGTTTCAGTACTCAGTATTACATAGGCACTGCCTTGGTTCTCGGAAATACTTTAGATGTATCGTCGTATACTTAAATTTGGCTTGCGTTAAAATGAAATCTCTTAGCTATAAGATAACATAGTATATAGAGTGCTCTACACTAGATCAGATGGGGTGATGATCTTCTTTTTTCTTTCTTCATGCTTTCAGTTTGGTTGCCTCTCGACATGTCTTATTGAAGAGAACATATAGCCAAGAGTTGATAAATCCAACTGCTCAAATCTAATGATGCTTTTTTCGTGTTCTTGCTTCTGCAGGTTCTGAGAATTTTATTGATGGATCAGGAAACTATAATTTGTGACTTTGTAGTTCTCAGGTAACTACGGAGTTTTGTGTGATGTAACATTTTCAAGTAGCTGGCACTGAGATTTCTCCTAATACACCATAGCAAGCATGGCTAATGAATCATCCCAAGCATGAATTGCTGAATTCATTTCATTGTTAATATAATATAATGTTTAGTACTCCCTCTATAAAGAAATATAATAATTTTTAGATTAGTAAAGTAGTGATCTAAATGCTCTTATATTAATTTTTTACTGAGGGAGTAGTAAATACTACAAGCTGATAGTTGTTCATAATGAACAGCCACATCCGATTCGTCAAAGGTGCTTGGTGTTTTGCTATGCAGATTCTTATCTCGACGAGTCACTGATATTCAAAAATGTATATGGCAATAAAGAGAAATATAACGTCCTTACTTTACGAAATCTGTTTGTACTAAATAGCATGGTGATGACCCTTTCGCTGGTGTATAATGAAAGTATCTGCACTTTACATTTCTGAATTTTGATCCTTTTTAATAGAGAATACACTGGAACAAAAAACGTATATAATGACAGTTCATGTAGTTCATCAAAGATGCAAAAACAAATTAGTCCACATATATAAGTCACATGATCTGCAATGTTGTTTAACAATTTCATATTTTAAGAAGTTTTTCTATTCAGATTATTAATGAGCCCCATGTTTATATATAAATCCAAGTCCTGGTTAATCACATTTGTATGGTGTTCACTTAAATTTTACTTCTCTATTGGCCTGATTTTCTCTACTCTAAGTTACTCATCTCATATAGTTGTTGTTGTAGATCACCAAGATAAATTGACGATGCATCGCTTAGATATTGATTGCACAGTTGAGAATGGAGCTTGTAGAAGATAATTAGGATGTCATTTTTAGGATCAAATTTTCAAACATTATAGTTGATTGCAAGGTCAAGAATTGGCCCACTACTAGATATAGTTTCACCTCTTGTAATCTTTGGATCATGTTCTTTGTAATGAACACAGTTGATATAATATATGAGATATTTCCATTTGTTGTACTGTGGCATGTATTCTCTATTGGCATTGACCTAATATAATTACGGATGGCAATATATAAATATCATTAATTCTAAATGCTATCTAGCGAAGCTTCTAGCCATTGTTACGTGCATGGTCGCCACCAGTGCATATGAAGTGTTGTTGGGCTCTAGCTTTATATGTTGCTATCTAACAACACTTCTACATGCAGTTTACCAACGCATTCATATATGTTGTCGTAGATGCTTCCAACGCCACCAACGGCAACACATACTAATCCGTTGGTGTAGACCTTACCAACGCATATATGGGCATATGACAACGCATTGATGTGTTGCTAAAGGGGTGTTTCTGTTGTAGTGGTATCAATGCAATTGCAAGGTATGACAAAGATATCGTCGAAGTTACCGTCCTTGGCGATGATGAGTATTCGATGGAGATGAGTGGTGGTGATGTTGACGTCGAACCGTACCTATATAGCCGAAACACATTAGGACACGGGAACCACAACCCAGAATCTAAAAGACCAAAACGTATCAAAATTGTCATAGGAGGTAGCGGTGAGCGGTGGTGGTATGCGGAAGTAAGCGTGGGCACCGGAGCAAAATTGGGCAAAACTAAGCGGAATGGGCGCGGGGAATGGAGTTGCTGCTGCCAGGGGCCGGATTTCCGGGCCAATGGTTGGATGTCCGGAATGCCGGATGTCCGTTGGACACGGGCGGATGTCCGGGCTCCTTGATCGGGCACAAACACGATGAACTCCACGGGAAAAAGGGTAAGTCCGGGGCAAAATTCGGATGAATTGGTGGATGGAAATCGCGGGAGAGATGCGAAAAAGCTAGATCCACTCGATGCAAAGCAGATCCGTGGATCAAATCCAACAAAACTTCATCACACCAACAAATCACAAAAAAATTTGGGGGCTATTTTTGGTGGGGAATTTTCAGATTTATGACGAAAACAACAAAATCAAGCTAGAAAACACGGGGTAGGGGCTCCAAAAACATGATCAACGTGGCTCATGATACCAAGATGATGTAGGGCGGAACCCAAGGGGCCGATCTTTCACGTTTGGAGAGGATCCCTATGGGGAACACGAAGAACGCGTGGAAGAACACAAGGGAAATCACGAGGAAAAAAAAAGAGAAACACTCAACTGACATGAAATTGATCACACAAGTGCTAGATCATCGAGGGCACAAAGTAACACGAGATCCAAATTCAACAAGGGACGATACAAGAGTAACTGTTCTTCTCCATGAGGAGGTCTTGATTGTCTTCTCCGGATGAAGGCCTTGAATCCGGATGGATCTTCTCTGAAGAGGTGCGGTCCCTCACGAGGAGTAGATCCGATACGGTTGAGCAATGCTCTATCTCAAATGAGCTATCACAATGCTAACCCTAAAACATAGGTGGGGATGGAGTATATATAGTCTAGGGGCAAAGGGGGTACATGGGCCTCGGCCCTTACACTGTTCGCAGATAGGGAAGGCCAGATGTCCGGGCGTCGGGCCGGATGTCCGGTGGCTCGCGAGGGGACGGATGTCCGGGCTGAAGGGCCGAATGTCCGGGCTGGTGGAGTCGGCCGTGCTGCTCTCTGGATGGGCGGCGCCGGATGTCCGGGCGGAGGGGCCAGATGTCCGGGGCTTCGGGAGGCGCCGGATGTCCGGGGTGATGACCAGATGTCCGGGCTGTCTAGGCAGCCTTCTGTGCTCCCTGGATGGCACCTCTAGATGTCCGGGCTGGAGGCCGGATTTCCGATGAGGGCGGCCAGATGTTTGGGCTGGACGCCGGATGTACGGTACCTGTAGCTTCTTCTGCAAACTCCTGACCATGTAGATCTCCATGGGCCGAATGTCCGGGGCCATGGCCGGATGTCCGGTGCCTGGAGGTTGTTCTCGCCTTCTTCCGTTGGTTCTCTTCTTCCGTGGACTTGGGGTCTTGACCATCTTCATGTGCATCCTCGGGAGGGTCCTCTTGGTACCTAATTATGCACAACATTTCGGACTTAGGTAGTAGGCATGTCTTGAGGGGATCATATGAGATATCACCAAGGAGAGAAGTCACCTCGGTCTCGAGAGCTCTAGCTCGTGCTGTAGTCATGGGTCCTCTTGGTGCTTGGTGAGACAATGGAAGGTCCATGGGGATGACCGAAGGATGCTCCGCATCAGGTCTCCATTGATTTGGTTTAATCACCATTGGAGGAAGATGGATGAGTCTATGTTGGGGAGTCTTAGATGTAGAGTGCCTATGCTTGATGGAGAGTCTTTAGTGAATGGAAAAATGAGATGCTTGGAATTTTTCATGAATATCACTTGAACAAGTACATTACTACTCCTTGTGAACCCCTTGTTGATCCCTTGCATCCTACCCATGATGAGTCTCTTGACATGATTCGCAATCTTAGAACTATCAATCTTATCACTAGAGGTTTGCCTAGACATTTGATTGGTCACTTGGCAACTCTTCATTGTGCTTATACTATATGGAGATTTCTTCAGGATCGATTTCCGTACTATTCCTTGAAAAACTTAGATGAGATTCTTCATAAGTCTGTTGCTTTGAATAAGATGAATCCCAATGATCCTAAGTTTGGAAATTGTTTATTTGAGCTTGCTAATCTTATGCATGCCAAAGGAGATGTTGGAATCATTAGCAATATCATTTCCGAAGCTATTAGAATTCATAGAGATGAACATTGTCAAAATCATATATCTAATGAATCACTCTCTCTAGGAAATGATCATTTGGAAGATGATGTTGAACATGGATACTATGATGAGGATGATGAGAATGACTTTGATCTTGAAGAGCCTATGAGACACTTTGGTCTTATGGCTAACCTTCACGGCTACATGGCTGGAGGAAAGGAATGGGTCCTTGATAGTGGATGGACCGATCACATGACCGGAGACAAAGATATGTTTCGTGAGCTTGCTGAAAACGACGACCCTCGAAAGTATGTCACTTTTGGTGATAACTCAAAGGGTAAGGTGGTTGGCCTCGGTAAGGTGGCCATCTCACATGACAACTCCATACAAAATGTTGTGCTCGTTGAATCTCTTGGCTATAATCTACTTTTTGTATCTAGACTAGCTGACTTTGGGTTCAATGTCCTATTTACTAAAGTAGATTGCCAAGTGTTTCAAAGAGATAATCATAAAATGATCTTTACCGACATACGTAGAGCTGATCTATACATTGTTGATTTCACTAAAAAGGCTCAACCTAGAACTTGCTTAATTGCTAAATCTTCTAAAGGCTGGTTGTGGCATAGACGGTTAGGTCATGTGGGCATGCGAAACCTTGACAAGCTTATTAAAGATGATCATATCCTTGGTGTTAAATATGTCATATTTGACAAGGATAGACTTTGCAGCGCTTGCCAAACAGGAAAACAGGTTGGAGAAAGCCACCCCGTGAAGAACATCATGACAATTAGGAGACTGCTCGAGCTACATCATATGGATCTTTTCGGTCCCAACGCCTACAAGAGTCTCTGTGGTAACTCATTTGGACTAGTCATTGTTGCTGATTTTTCAAGATTTACGTGGGTGTTCTTTCTTGATGATAAATCGCAGGTCCAAAAGATCTTCAAAAACTTTGCTAGGAAGGCCCAAAATCATTTTGAAGTGAAGATCAAGAAGGTTCGCAGCGACAACGGAACGGAGTTCAATAACGCCAATGTGGACACCTTTCTTGACGAAGAAGGGATTTCACATGAGTTCTCGGCTACGTAAACACCTCAACAAAATGGATTTGTTGAGAGGAAGAACTGGACAATCATCAAAATGGCAAGAACGATGCTTGATGAGTACAAGATGCCAAAACACTTTTGGGCGGAAGCGGTTGAGACAGCTTGTCATGCAACGAATCGTCTATATCTTCACAAGCTACTCGGCAAGACGGCATACGAGCTTCTCACTGATAACAAACCCCAAGTTGGATACTTTCAGGTATTCGGCTCAAAGTGTTACATTCTTGATAAGCATCGCCGTTTGAAATTTGCTCCTAAGTCTCATGAAGGTTTCCTACTCGGTTATGGCTCAAACTCTCACACTTACCGTGTCTACAACAATTTAACCCGTGAGGTTGAAAAGACGACAGATGTGAAGTTTGATGAATCTAACGGCTCGCAAGTAGAGCAATTGCCAATTGATGTAGGTGACAAAGATCCTGTGGAAGCAATCCAAGACTTGTCTATTGCCAAGATTTGCCCAACGGAGGTGAAGGAGAGTACCTCGTTTGTCCAAGTGGAAGGCTCAACTTCACGCCAAGGTGAACCAAAAGTTGACTTGGAGGCATTCACGAGTGGGACACACCAAGACGATGAGAACGAGGATGCACAACAAGATGAACCTCGATGACCTCCTTCCCCACCTCCACGGGAGAACAACAACGCCAACAACAATGAAGAAAGACAAGAGGAAGAACAAGACAATGAAGAGGATGTTCCACCCCGACCCAAACAAAAGCTCTCACGAGTTCGAGCAAGAGTCTCAAGAGATCATCCCGGCGAACAAATCTTTGATGACATTCAAACCGGGAGAAATACTCGGTCTAAATATCGTTTAGCTAACTTTTGTGAACATTACTCATTCATTTCTAGCATTGAACCTCTGAAGGTTGAAGAAGCATTGGAAGATTCGGGTTGGATAAATGCCATGCATGAAGAGCTACACAACTTTGAGAGGAACCAAGTATGGACGTTGGTTGAAAAGCCCGATGAGAAGCACAATGTCATTGGAACCAAATGGGTGTTTCAGAACAAGCAAGATGAAGATGGACAAGTTGTACGCAGCAAGGCTCGTCTCGTTGCTCAAGGCTACACTCAAGTTGAAGGTATGGACTATGGTGAGACTTATGCCCCCGTTGCTAGACTTGAGTCCATCCACATTTTACTTTCTTATGCCAATCATCATGACATTACCTTATATCAAATGGACATCAAAAGTGCTTTTCTTAGTGGTGAAATTGAGGAGGAAGTTTATCTTAAACAACCTCCCGACTTTGTTAATCCTAAGAAACCCAACCATGTTTACAAACTCCACAAAGCTCTTTATGGTCTTAAACAAGCTCCTAGATCTTGGTATAAATGCTTGACTAAGTTTCTTCTTGAAAAAGGGTTTGAAATTGGTAAAATTGATTCTACACTCTTTATTAAAAGGGTTAATGGAGAATTATTTGTGTGCCAAATTTATGTTGATGATACCATATTTGGTTCAACTAACCCTCATTTTAGTGAAAAGTTTGGAAAGCTTATGTCGGAGAAGTTTGAGATGTCTATGATGAGTGAACTCAAGTTCTTTCTTGGTTTGCAAATCAAGCAAACTAAGGAGGGAACCTTTATCTCTCAAACAAAGTATATTAAGGACTTATTCAAGAAGTTCAACATGCAAGAACGCAAAGGTATGAATACCCCCATGCCTACTAGTGGACATCTTGACTTGACAAAGGATGGCGAACCGGTTAACCAAAAGGTTTACCGCTCTATGATTGGTTCGTTGTTATATCTATGTGCCTCCCTTCTTGATATCATGCTAAGTATGTGCATGTGTGCACGATATCAAGCGGCCCCCAAAGAGTGTCATCTTAAGGCTGTGAAAAGGATAGTGACATACTTAATACATACACCAAATTTTGGCATTTGGTATCCTAAGAGCTCTTCTTTTAATCTTGTTTGCTACTCCGATTCGAACTATGCCGGTGACAAGGTTGATAGAAAGTCCACTTCGGGTACTTGTCAATTTCTTGGTAGATCTCTTGTGTCTTGGTCCTCCAAGAAACAAAACTCGGTATCCTTATCCACCGCCGAAGTGGAATACATTGCTGCGGGTTCATGTTGTGCTCAATTACTTTGGATGACCCAACCTCTTAAAGATTATGGGATATATGTGAACATGTTCCATTGCTTTGCGACAATGAGAGTGCCATTAAGATTGCTCATAATCCAGTGCAACATTCTCGAACTAAGCATATTGAAGTTTGTCATCATTTCATTCAAGATCATGTCACTAAGGGAGATATCAAACTTAAGCATGTTCATACCGATAAGGAATTGGCGTATATATTCACCAAACCACTTGATGAGAACGTGTTTTGCAGGTTGAGAGGTGAATTGAACATCATTGATGCCTCAAATTTGGAGTAGAACCTCCAAGATGCATGCAGGGCATGAGCCTTACTATGATTAATCCTTGACATTTCTCTTGTGATGATGATCATATGTCTTGGACATACTTGTACACTTGCATGCTATCTAACCCTTGTAGGTACTTGTATGAACCCAACTCTATGAGATTGCAACTCAATCACATTCTAAGCAATCTCTATATCTCCAAGTCTCTACAATATGGTGGTTGAAGACAAGGAAGCACGAATCCATTCAATATATCCTTTGACAAATTCCTTATATCAAATTTCATTTGGTATCAAATTTCATGATTGTCATCTTGGATACACAAGTGCCCTTCCTTGCGAGACTAACCCATGTAGGAAGATGAACTTCAACTACAAGTGGTGCTCCCAACTCTTGATGATCTATATCAACTTGAGCACCCTACACAAGTTCAACTACATGACCAAGTTCAACACCACCACCCAAGGTATGTCATTCCATCTTAGAGAAGCTTTACCCCAAGACATGGGTCAAAGCAACTCAACAAGATGTGAATACATCAAAATGCTCAAACGAAAAATGGCAACCCCATTTTGAGCTTAAACGATGAGTATGACCTATGATCAAGTGTCCTCACTTGACTCCTAAGTCAATATACTCTAACATAGGTGACTTTGTCGCCGACCATTTCTCGATGAAGTTCTTTGTTGTTTCTCTGTGCTCTTGCATTTGACTCTTACATGCTTGTTCCCCTTTCAAAAAACTTCATCTAGATTTTTTTTCTTTTCTTTTCTCTGTTATTTTCTGCATTTCCCTGCATCCAATTCATTGCAAATCCTTCAGTTAATTCCTTGCATATCCTTGTGAAATCTTTATTGTCTAAGTGAGCTGAGGTGACAAGTGATTTTCTCTTTGATTTGAACTTGGCCTCACCGACTTGTTTACTTTGGCTGAACCGAACCATCTCGGTGACACCGAAAATAACAACTTGGTGCTACCGATTTCAATACCGAGATAAAGACTGTGTCACTTGCTTCCTGCATATTTGTCCCAACTCCATTCAATGATACTTGTTCTCTATCAGCATCCTATTACATGTTGCTTTGTAATGTGACTCGAGGACCAAACCTACTTGACTCATGCTCCAGAAGTCCTTTCTTGGAAATTTATGTCAAAGGGGGAGAGAGAGCACATCAAAGCTTATCACATAAGAGAGAATGCTCTCCTAAAGCTTCTCCTGATGCTCCTATTCTTAAGAGGAAAGTTGTCTCATGTCTTCAAGATGGGAAAGACATGATAGTATATGGTATAATTCTATCTTGCACCGGTTATTTTCTTGTTTTCCCTGATTTTCTTTCCCTATCTTCTCCCATTATCCAATATCAGATTCAGGGGGAGAAAGCTCAATCCTAAGGGAAGAAAATCCTTGGAATTCAGTGAATATATTTATTCTTGGGGACATGTCTATAACCAAATAGAGTACCTAGTACTCACTCTCTACATGTCATCCCAGTCTTGGTATTCTTGTGTTCTCGTGTTCTTGCTCTGTCTAGTAGATGTTCTTGTGTTATCTAACCTTGTTTACTCAAGTTCATCTCTTCCAAAGCTATCTCAAGACCACAAGGTAAGTATATGCATCACACTCATGTGCATGAAGATCTCTTGCTATGGTATATATTGTTTGCAAGAGAAATTCATGAACATGAAGGTATATTTCCATCATCTACATCATTTTCTCTAATGCATATAGCCAAGACACATGTAACTCATTGCTTGCTCTGTCATGTCTATGAATTCTCATACTCTTATGATCTACCATCACATGATTGCATACATGTAGGGGGAGCTAATGCATGTTGCATGTCTTGCCAAAGCTTTACTTGCTATTTCCTTATATCTTTATCTAAAGCTTTGATGTATGTTATCATCAATTACCAAAAAGGGGGAGATTGAAAGCACAAGTGCTCCCTCGGTGATTTTGGTAATTAATGTCAACATATCTCTTGTTGGACTAACACTTCTACCTAGCATATTTCAGATAAGTTCAACATTGGAGTGGCATGGACATGGACAAGAGGATGTGGAAACCATTCAAGATGCTAAGGACAAACATTGGCAAAACCTCAAGAATCTACATTTTCATTTTAGTGATCCAAGATCATATTGAGTCCATAGGAAAACCAATACTATTAAAAGGGGATGAGGTGTTGCTTAATGGCTTGCTTGCTCAAAGTGCTTAGTGATATGCTCCAAAGCCCTGAACCACTTTCTCACTTCCACATATGTCCTAAACCTAAAAGTCAAACTCCGCCCCACCGATTTGATCTATCTGGCACCATCGGGTTCATTTGACATAGCCACTGCCAAACCCTAATCAGTTCAGTCTCACCGATGGGATCTCGGTCTCACCGAGATGGGCTTGCAAATTCTCTGGTTACCTATTACTGAAGTTGGTCTCAACGAGTTTTTGTGATTGGTCCCACCAAGTTTGCTTGACCAATCCTCTGTTTGCTTATTACCAAAATAGGTCTCACTGAGTTTGAGTAAATTGGTCAAACCGAGTTGAGGTTTTACCCTAACCCTTGCACATCGGTCCCACAGAGTTGACCTTGTCGGCCCCATCAAAAACTCTAACATTCACATTTTGACCTGAATCGGTCTGGCCGAGTTTTACCATTCGGTCTCACCGAGTTTGAGAATCTGTGTGTAACGGCTAGATTTTGTGTGCAGGCTATATACCCCTCCACCCATTCTTCATTCATGGAGAGAGCCATCAGAACGTGCCTACACTTCCAGCATTCATTTTCTGAGAGAGAACCATCTACTCATGTGTTGAGACCAAGATATTCCATTCCAACCACAAGAATCTTGATCTCTAGCCTTCCCCAAGTTGCTTTCCACTCAAATTATCCTTCCACCATAGCCAAATCTGTGCGAGAGAGTTGAGTGTTGGGGAGACTATCATTTGAAGCACAAGAGCAAGGAGTTCATCATCAACACACCATCTATTACCTTTTGGAGAGTGGTATATCCTAGATTGGTTAGGTGTCACTTGGGAGCCTCGGTCAGGATTGAGGAGTTGAACCAAGGAGTTTGTAAGGGCAAGGAGATCGCCTACTTTGTGAAGATCTACCCTAGTGAGGCAAGTCCTCCGTGGGCGATGGCCATGGTGGGATAGACAAGGTTGCTTCTTCGTGGACCCTTCGTGGGTGGAGCTCTCCGTGGACTCGTGCAAACATTACCCTACGTGGGTTGAAGTCTCTATCAACGTGGATGTATGATAGCACCACCTATCGGAACCACGCCAAAAATCTCTGTGTCTCCAATTGCGTTTGCACACTCCAATCCCATCCCTTTACTTTCTTGCAAGTTGCATGCTTTACTTTACGCTGCTCATATACTCTTTGCATGCTTGCTTGAATTGTATTATGTATGCTTGAAATTGTGCTATCTACCACCTCAACTTGAAAAACTTAAAACTGTTATCTTTATTTATTGAGGGTCTAATCACCCCCCTCTAGATACCTCTTCTCGATCCTTTCACATGCGGTTGATGGCATCCATTTACATGCTTTACACATTATTGCTATTACATGTTGTCATATGTCTCTATAGGTTGCCTCTCTCATGGTAGATGATTTGTCATGTATTAAGTGCAACAATGCTTTTAGTCTTACTAATGAGATTGCCCCCATAGCTTTCATATGTTTAGAGATTTTGACATATTTCTTGTGAAGCATGCTTGCCTTCCTTCTTTGCACCATATGCCTAGTGCCATGAGTATAGCCATTGCATCATATTATTCATGCACTTTTGCTTCTAATGGCTATGTGCAAGAAAGAGAACCATCATGATGGATGATGTGTTTATCTACCATGCACATATGTTCTTTGTTTTGTTGTGTGCATGTGTAGGATACTTGGACTTCGTGTCGACTTCCATTTCACTTGAGTTGACAATTCGAGCTCTTGAGAGTGAACAACCTTCTACAATGATGAGTCTACATCGAACTTGCTTGTACTTCGGCATTGTGAAGGATGCACAAGGACATGCTTTCGAGGTGATATCTTTCTCTTTCGAGAAACACAAAACCATGAGCATGGATATTGTGCATCATACTACTTGTGTTGCTTCCACCATGAGATTTATTGGTCAACTTGGACCACTTGCACACATGTTAGAGATAGTGCTTTCATTCATGATTTCCACATTGATAAGCTTCATGACATATATGCCTTGTGTGTTGCATCCAACTTGTTCATTATTTGCTACTATCATATGTTTGGTTGCAACAATGTCATTTACTCACGTATGCCATGCACCTTTTATTGTCACATGATTGACTTGATTGCCTCACACATGTTGAACAATTGCCCTTTCCATTGTGTTGACTGCCACGATATCTTCACTACACCCTATGCACATTATGCTTGGATTGTCTTGCACTTGCCTCATGTGTTTAGACATATCATTATATTTGGTGTTGTGGATGATTCTTATGCCTACCATACACCTTTTGTTGAGCACTTTGCGCATTTTTCCATGACATGGAGGTAGATGTGTGTTCACTTGTCACACATATTTGCATCTCGACCTCCCATTTGCATGTTTGTTTCCATGATGTACTTGATTGTCGGTGCAACAAACCTTGAGTCTGTTGCCCAGACTATGCATAGGCCTGAGGACAAGATTACAACACTAGGATCAAACCAAGCATGAGGGATCAATTCCTTTGAAGGATCCAAGTACATATTAAGAAGACCAAGATGAGCCAGATAAGCAAGATATCACTAAGGAAAGAACCTCCCTTGTCGGGCAGGCGAGCCTGGCAAGGTTGGATTTGCCTCGAAAGCATGCTTCCAGATCGTCCCGGCAGGCGTGCCGGGGCTTGTGGAGGCAAGCCACGCCACCACTCCACCTCACAAGTGACGCAAGTCATCAATCAGTGCAGTGTCAAGCCCCAAAGTGACTAAGTGGCTGCTTCTTGCCACATGGCAACCACTTCTTACAGCAAATACCTCCACATGTGATGAGGACATGACTACCTTGGATATGACAAAAAATATTGCATATATGTATATTTGTGAGGTTATTTCTAATGCAAACTATGTAATAATTTATTTACGTCATCCATGACAAAAATACTTCACAAACTTTTGTGCCATGTCTAATTGCAGGTGTATGGGACATTTGTACAATCCACATATGAAGATAAGGGAGAAAGAGATATTTAATTGCGTTCAAAAAGTTCTCTCACGTCACTTTTGGCCCAAGAGAAGGTAGAGTCCAAGTCTCTCACGTTCCGGATTCATATTCGGACTACACAGACATACCTGACTCAAAACGCCAACAACTTTTTCATACGGACTCCGAATTGGATGATTCTTTTTTGTTGGAAACTAGATTTCGTGCACTTTCCAACCCAATTGGAATCACCTTCAAATTCATCCGGAGCGTTGAGTTATGGACGAAACAATCTGATGCTGCAGTAGAATCCGAGTTAAACTACAAGTCCAAAAGTGTTACATCACCCCACTTGGTCCCATTGTCCTTGTATGACCTAGGGTTAGTTTTAGGCTGCCTTCGGACGTCCTCCCACCTCCTTGGCCGCCACCCCTTGCTCCTATATAAGTAGATCCATCTAGTAGATTTTCCCTTGGGATTTGTTTAGTTAAAAGTTAGCCATTGCAACTTTGTGTACTTCGTTTGTGTCCAATGACCAGACCAAGACCGCTTTTCGGATCCCCACTTTTATCAACACTTCATATATATTCAAAATATTCAGATTGCTTTATCATATTCTTGGTTGTTCTTCGATTGCTTGCAGGAATAGACCTTCGTGGTCAGGCTGATCATGCTTCTGGCATCGTCAGTAACCTAAGGAGATTGGTTTAGCGATTGCTAAGGCGCAACGTCATGCACATTTGTAGTCAGATCGTCAAAGTCGACTCCACCAAATCGATAGTTATCATCTCATCGAAAGATCGGGAACCTCCGCCTCTATCAAGTGGTATCAGTTTTCAGGTTGCTCGGTGAGAATTTCCAGTTATCCCTAGATTCTATTTATTTTCTTACCTATTGTCCAAGAAAAAGCCACAAAAAAAGTTAGATCTATTCCTCCTTTGTCCTAGTCAGTCCGAGCCTTTGCAATTTTCTTTTCATTGTTTGCATTATTGAATTATCGGTTGCATCGCCGTGTCGAGTTGCTGGTCTTAGTGTCTAGTTCCTTTAGAGTTTCGAGTTCTGTTCACATTAGTCACGCCACCGCTGCATAATTATTCCTTCCGCAATCCACCATCCCATCCATAAATTTCCACCATGTGCTACACGCTCATTGTCATAATCATAGTTGAGGTCATTCACATCTTCGCCTGATCCAATCTGCATCTTATCTAGTTTGTCTTGGAAAGAGGGAGAGAAAAAAAAGGTGGAGAGAAAAAAAAAGAAAAAAAGTTAAAAAAAGTCAGAGAAAAAAGGAGAGAAACAAAAAGAGAGAAAAGTGTGAGAAAAAAAAGAGAAAAAAAAACAAATTTCGGATCTATCTAGACTCAATCTCGTAGTTGAATTCGGATTGGAATCTATTTTGCGCACTGTTCAGTAAAACAGGCCTAATTTTCTCATGCGAAGTCCGTTTTGGCTCCGCGAGTACTCAAATGAAAGCTAGCGATGAGCTGCATCTAAATAGTTGCATAAGCTGGTTCCATATTTGGCACCTCAAAATAGGCTTCTAAATAGGTCTTTTTGCCCTCCGAAGTTCGCGAACACAATTTATTCCAGTTTTTCAAGCCAATTTTAGAATTTTTTTGACTCCTCATACCAACTCGGAATTGAGTGATTCTTTTTGCATTGGAAAGCTTGAGTCAATTCCATTCTTGAGAAAAAATATCAGAAAATTGGCTCAAACTTTGCAAGAGGAAAGTTGGAGAGAGAGTTGTTGTATATACAGCTTGGCAGTTGTTTTTCACCATTATCTTTACTGCCATTGTGATCTTCACTTATATCTTGCTGTCCAGAGCTACTTAGTATCATTTATTTATGCTAGTTGTGCTACGCCGTGACCTCATTAGTGTTCTAGGCTCGCGTCTCTAGTCCGGTCTAGCCTAGGACCCGCACAGTACCATTGTTGAGCGTTTATTCAACATTGCATCTTTGAATTGATTATTGCTAATTTTTTGCTACCATATATAGCCAACCCAGCTCCACATATTTCTACACCATGTATACGTACATTCCCTTGGTAATCGCTTTACAAAATCTTCAGAGTTGTTTAACACCGCTGGTTGCCTGTCACCACCTGCCGCATGGTAAGAACTTGTAAGATATTTATATTTGCTTTACTGTGAGCACTTTACAACCACATCCTAGTAGTTCATAGGAACATTATTCTCGAATTTTGTTTCTTGTTTCTACTAATCATGACAGGTTCCGGAGATAGAAGTTCTTGGACAACGGACACATCTTCACCACGAGAGTTGGGACAACACACACAAGCATATGGTCAGGTTATGTCTTTACCATCATTTGAGGGTAGATTTAATCCTGCTATTTATCTAGCTTGGGAGCTTGAATTAGAAGAAGTTTTTAGTCACCATGATTTTTCTGAACTTGAGAGAGTATGAGCTACCACTAGAGCATTTACTGGTTTTGCTTCTATTTGGTGGAATGTACATTGTAAGAAAAACATTGATAACCAACCCACAACTTGGAAAGTTTTGAAAGCTGTAATGAGATAACAATTTTTTCTTCCTTACTATCGTCGTGAATTACTTCGCAAATTGGAATAATTAAAACAAGGTAGTAACACTGTTCATGCTTACTACCAAGAGTTCAAATCTTATATGCATAATTGTGACATAGAAGAATCTGAGGATGATACAATGAATAGACTTTTTGGTGGTTTGAACCATGATATCCGTGCAAGATTTCACTATATTCCTCGTTGCATTACTGGTATGTATGTTCACGCTTGTACCTTTGATAGACAGATACAAGAGGATGCATTGGGTGACTACAACAACTACTATTCCAGTTCATGCTCACCACCGCCGGTTGGTTCCTACACCGTTGCACCTACTAGAGCAACCCCACCTCGGATTGTGAGCGCGACATCATCTCAAGAGTATGGTGCATTGTCAATGTCCGTACCTACATCAGCTACGTCTTTGCGACAAGGTAACAGTAAAGGTATTGATGATATAACTTCACATGAGAATGATGCATCCCTAGTTAACTTGAATGCATCATGTGTTGAGTTACCTGGTGATTTCAGCACATCACCTATTTTAGAGAATCTTGGCACTGTCATGAATGCATCATGTGATCAAACAACTGAAATACCAACACTTTTAAGTGCATCCATTGAATTAACTGTTGATGCAAAAGAATCAATGTTTAATCATTTTGATATGACCTCTAATCTTGGTGATGATTCTGTCAACAATGACTTATTGCATGTTTGCTTATTTAAGCATGTTGTAGCATGTAAATTTGATGCAAGTAAGGTTTATTCACCAATGTTGGGATGGTTTAATGATGAACATTGTCAATCTTTTGAAATGAATAAGAGCTTCACTTGTATGTGCAAACTGAGTTGCAATATTTTCATGCCTTCTACTTCTTGTGATAATGTTTTGGCTTTAGATTTTATGAACTATGCAAGTTACTCATCTATTCATGTGTCATATGTGCAAAAATCAAGGGAAGTAAAAATGGATGACATATACATATACAACATGTACACCTTGTCTCTTTTGTTAGCCACATTTCAGATTAAGCAACACCGAGGACGGATTGCAAGAGGCATAAGCATTTAGAAACTAAATGGTTGCATGAAAGGCTAGGTGTGAGTGCTGAAAATTTAAAATCCTTTGCCGTACTTGTGAACTTTGCAATGAACATGGTCATTTACATCTCCTATATAAATTGTTTCATGATCGAATCGTGTCCAAAAATTGTGATGATTCGATCTCCATTGCTCATTACAATGAGCTTAGTTTGCTTTTGGGTTATGAAGAATTGAAACGTTTACTTAAGGACCTTCCAGAATTTTCCCATAAGAAATTCCTTGATATTGATCTAGAAAAGATTTATTTGTTTTGTGTGAAGAATTGCATTGAAAATCCTTATATTGCCAATTACCTAAAGAAAAGAAAGCAAATAGAAGATGATGAGAATACTAATGAAAGGGAAGAGACTTCCCAATATCCTCCTATTATTTCTTATGATGAATCAGGTAACGAGGAGGAGCTTTCTATTCAACCAATCTCATCAATAAGGAGCTCAAAGAGGAAGGTTGAACTCACACATAATGTGAAGAAGAAAAAGAAAAGAAGGAGCAACAAAGGTAGAAAGGTATCCCTCCCAAATGATGTTGCTCCTACTACTCATTGTGATGATGATAATTGCTTTACTATTGGTGCTATCCATATTTTTAATGATGAGAGTGATTATGCTTATGATATGAAAGAGCCCAAGCTTGGGGAAGCTATGTTTGATGAGGATGAAATATTTGAGAATATATTTGCTGAAATTAATGTTTGTCCCAAGCTTGGGGATGCTATGTTTAATGAATATGATATTTTTAGCATCCCAAGTTTTGATATGCAAAGTTGTTATGATGATAGCATGCCTCCTACCTATGATGATTATATTGATGAAAGTGGGTTCGGAAGAGTGTCAACTTTCGGAAGTAGTGATACCACTATTTTGGAGGATGTTGAATCTATTTGTGATGAATATGAAAGTGGATTTGGAAGAGTGTCAACTTTATTTAGTGATTCCACTATTTCGGAAGAGGTTCCAATTGATTATGATAAAAAAGTTGCTATCTATGATGATTATTGTGATGACTTGTATGCTATTAATAATAATGATAAACATGAAACTTGTCATCATGATTTTCGTTTTCAATTGGATTATGCCTCACATGATAATTATTTTGTTGAGTTTGCTCCCACTACTATTCATGAGAAGAAATTTGCTTATGTGGGGAGTAGTAAATTTTCTATGCTTGTAGATCATGAAAAGAATGTTTTAGGTGCTGGTTATATTGTTGAATTCATTCATGATGCTACTGAAAACTATTATGAGAGAGGAACATATGCTTGTAGGAGTTGCAATAATGTCAAGTTTCCTCACTATGTGTTAAAAATCTTGAAGTTATGCTTGTTTTGCCATCCTATGCTAGTTGATTATTGTTCCCATAAGTTGTTTGCTCACAAAATCCCTATGCATAGGAAGTGGGTTAGACTTAAATATGCTAGTCATATGCTTCATGATGCTCCCTTTATGTTTCAATTCTTATCTTTTATGTGAGCATTATTGCCATCATCATGCCTAGCTAGAAAGGCATTAAAGAAAAGAGCTTGTTGGGAGACAACCCAATATTTATCCTTACTGTTTTTGTTTGTACACATGATTATGCTACTGTAGTAATCATGTTTTATAGCTTTTGTTTCAATAAAGTGCCAAGTAGAACCTTTGGGAAGACTTGGGTGAAGTTTATGTGATCTTGCTGTAGAAAACAGAAACTTTAGCGCTCACGAGAATAGCTGCCATTTTTTTACTAGAGAGTGCTTTTAGGTTGATTCTTTTTGAAGATGATTAATAGACAAATTACTCAGGTCCAGAAATTTATTTCATAATTGTTGGGGTTCCAGAAGTATACGTTTGATACAGATTACTACAGACTGTTCTGTTTTTGAAGGATTCTGTTTTCTATGTGTTGTTTGCTTATTTTGATCAATCTATGGCTAGTATTAAGTGGTATGAACCATAGAGAAGTTATAATACAGTAGATATTACACCAATATGAATAAAGAATGAGTTCATTACAGTACCTAAGTGGTGGTTTTATTTTCTTATACTAACGGAGCTTACGAGTTTTGTTTTGAGTTTTGTGTGGTTGAAGTTTTCAAGTTTTGGGTAAAGATTCGATGGACTATAGAATAAATAAGGAGTGTAAAGAGCCTAAGTTTGGGTATGCCCAAGGCACCCCAAGGTAATATTCAAGGACAACCAAGAGCCTAAGCTTGGGGATGCCCCAAAAGGCATCCCCTCTTTCGTCTTCGTTCATCGGTAACTTTACTTGGAGCTATATTTTTATTCGCCACATGATATGTGTTTTGCTTGGAGCATCATTTTATTTTGTTAGTTTTTTCTTGTTTTTATTTATAATAATGTTTTGCATCTTTAATTTCAATAAAAAATTCAAGGATAGCCTTTGCCATGCTTATTTTGCTAGTATACATGTTGCTGTTTGAAAACAGAAAGTTTACTGCTGTTGCAAAAATTCCCTAGAAAAGTCAGAGAATGGTATAACATTTAATATTTTTGCATATTAAGCTCTGATAAATTTATTACAGTGAGAATTTTAGTTCATAATTTTTGGAGTCAGGGAAGTATTGATACTCTTGAATTCTTTACAGACTGTATTGTTTTGGCAGATTGCTGTTATGGTTGCATTGTTTGCATATGTTTGCTTGTTTAATGATTCTATTTGAGGATAGGAGTATTAAATAGCAGAGACATTTAGTATTCAATGTTGAATAATAATATTAGTGATTTGTTACAGTAGAAGATGATATGGTTTTGCATTGGTTTATACTAACCTATCTCACGAGTTCTTGTTGAGTTTGTTGTGAATGAAGCTTTTGATAAAAAGAGAAACCGTGACATGAAAGGGATTAAGGAGACACAAAGGCTCAAGCTGGGGGATGCCCAAGGCACCCCAAGATAATATTTCAAGAAGTCTCAAGCATCTAAGCTTGGGGATGCCCCGGTAGGTATCCCACCTTTCTTCTTCGGCAATCATCGGTTAGTATCGGTTGAGCCTAAGTTTTTGCTTCTTCACATGAGTTGTGCTATCCTTGCATTGTCATTTTATTTTGCTTTGCTTGCTGTTTGAATAAGATACCAAGATCTGAAATTCTTTAATGAGAGAGAGTCTTTGCATAGTTGCATAATTATTTAGCTACGCATTGTTCTTCACTTATATCTTTCGGAGTAGTTTGTCGTTTGCTCTAGTGCTTCACTTATATCTTTTAGAGCACGGCGGTGGTTATATTTTGAAGAAATTTCTAGACTCTCATGCTTCACTTATATTATTTTGAGAGTCTTAAAACAGCATGGTAATTTGAATGAAAACTATCATAGGAAGTTAATTGGATGCTATGGTCAATTTGTTGCTTGATAATTGTTTTGAGATATAAAGGTAGTAATGTTAGGGTCATGCTAGTGGATAATTATGAAATTGAGAAATACTTTTGTTAAAGTTAGCAAGTCCCGTAGCATGCACGTATGGTAAAAGTTGTGTGACAAATTTGTTGCATGAGGTGCTCTTTTGATTGTCTTCCTTATGAGTGGCAGTCGGGGACGAGCGATGGTCCTTTCCTACCAATCTATTCCTCTTGGGGCATGCGTAGTGGTACTTTGCTTCGAGGGCTAAGTAGACTATTGCAATAAGTATATGAGTTCTTCATGACTAATGTGAGTCCATGGATTTACGCACACTCATCCTTCCACTTTGCTAGCCTCTCTTATTACCGCGCAACTTTCGCCGGTATTGAACCCATTATTTACCTTCCTCAAAACAACCACCATACCTACCTATTATGGCATTTCCATAGCCATTCCGAGATATATTGCCATGCAACTTTCCACCATTCCGTTTATTATGACATGCATCATCATTGTCATATTGCTCTTTGCATGATCATGTAGTTGACATCGTATTTGTGGCAAGCCACCTTCATAATTTTCATACATGTTGCTCTTGATTCATTGCATATCCCGGTACACCGCCAGAGGCATTCATATAGAGTCATATCTTGTTCTAGCTTTGAGTTGTAATTCTTGAGTTGTAAATCCATAAAAGTGTGATGATCTTCATTATTAGAGCATTGTCCGAGTGAGGAAAGAATGATGAAGACTATGATTCCCGCACAAGTCGGGATGAGACTTCGGACTTTATAAAAATAAAAGAGGCCAAAGAAGCCCACCAAAAAGAAAAAAAAGAAAGGCCAAAAAGAAAAATAGAAGAGGCCAAAGAAAAAAAAGAGAAGAAGAAAAAAAGAAAAAAATGAGAGAAAGAGAGAGAAGGGACAAATGCTACTATCTCTTTTTCCACACTTGTGCTTCAAAGTAGCACCATGATCTTCATGATAGAGAGTCTCATATGTTGTCACTTTCATATACTAGTGGGAATTTTTCATTATAGAACTTGGCTTGAATATTCCAATGATGGGATTCCTCAAAATGCCCTAGGTCTTCATGAGCAAGCAAGTTGGATGCACACCCACTTAGTTTCTTTTGTTGAGCTTTCATATATTTATAGCTCTAGTGCATCCATTGCATGGAAATCCCTACTCACTCACATTGATATCTATTGATGGGCATCTCCATAGCCCGTTGATACGCCTAGTTGATGTGAGACTATATTCTCCCACTTTTTGTCCTCACAGCCACCACCATATACCACCATAGTGCTATGTCCATGGCTTACGCTCATGTATTGCGTAAAAGTTAAAAAAAAAGCTGAAGCGCGTTAAAAAGTATGAAACAATTGCTCGGCTCGTCATCGGGGTTGTGCATGATGGGAGTATTTTGTGTAATGAAAATGAAGCATGGCCTAACTATATGATTTTGTAGGGATAAGCTTTCTTTTGCTATGCTATTTTGATAGGACATGATTATTTGTTAGTATGCTTTGAAGCATTATGAATTTTATGTTTTATAAGCTTTTATCTTGAATCATTTGGATCTGAACATTCATGCCACAATAAAGAGAAATTACTTTGAGAATCATGCTAGGTAGCATTCCACATCAAAAATTCTGTTTTTATCATTTACCTACTCGAGGACGAGCATGAATTAAGCTTGGGGATGCTTGATACGTCTCCAACGTATCTATAATTTTTGATTGTTCCATGCTATTATATTACCTAGTTTGAATGATTATGGGCTTTATTATACACTTTTATATTACTTTTGGGACTAACCTATTAACCGGAGGCCCAACCCATATTGTTGTTTTATTGCCTGTTTCAGTATTTCGAAGAAAAGGAATATCGAACGGAGTCCAAACGGAATGAAACCTTCGGCAACGTGATTTTTTGGAAGAATATCATCCTGGAGACGTGGAGTTGAAGTCAGAAGATACTCGAGGACTCCACGAGATAGGAGGGTGCCCCCCCCTGTAGGGCACGCCCCTTGTCTCGTGGACCCCTCGAGCACCTCCCGACCGACTTCTTTTGCCTATATAGTCCCACGTACCCTACAAACATCCACAGAGAAGATAGATCGGGAGTTCCGCCGCCGCAAGCCTCTGTAGCCACCAAAAACCTCTCGGGAGCCCGTTCCGGCACCCTGCCGCAGGGGGGATCCTTCACCGGTGGCCATCTTCATCATCCCGGTGCTATCCATGACGAGGAGGGAGTAGTTCACCCTCGGGGCTGAGGGTATGTACCAGTAGCTATGTGTTTGATCTCTCTTTCTTTCTCTCTCTCTCTCTCTCTCTCTCTCTCTCTCTCGTGTTCTCTCTCGTGTTCCCTCTATGGCACGATCTTGATGTATCCCGAGCTTTGCTATTGTAGTTGGATCTTATGATGTTTCTCCCCCTCTACTCTCTTGTGATGAATTGAATTTCCCCTTTGAAGTTATCTTATCGGATTGAGTCTTTTATGAGAACACTTGATGTATGTCTTGCCGTGCTTATCTGTGGTGACAATGGGATATCATGTGCCACTTGATGTATGTTTTGGTGACCAACTTGCGGGTTCCTCCCATGAACCTATGCATAGGGGTTGGCACACGTTCTTGACTCTCCGGTAGAAACTTTGGGGCACTCTTTGAAGTACTTTGTATTGGTTGAATAGATGAATCTGAGATTGTGTGATGCATATCGTATAATCATGCCCACGGATACTTGAGGTGACAATGGAGTATCTAGGTGACATTAGGGTTTTGGTTGATTTGTGTCTTAAGGTGTTATTCTAGTACGAACTCTTTAATAGATCGATCCAAAATAATAACTTTGAGGTGGTTTCATACCCTACAATAATCTCTACGTTTGTTCTCCGCTATTAGTGTCTTTGGAGTGACTCTTTGTTGCATGTTGAGGGATTGTTATATGATCTATCTATGTTATTATTGTTGAGAGAACTTGCACTAGTGAAAGTATGAACCCTAGGCCTTGTTTCCTATCATTGCAATACCGTTTACGCTCACTTTTACCACTTGTTACCTTGCTGTTTTTATTATTTCAGATTACAAAAACCATTATCTACTATCTATTTTGCACTTGTATCACCATCTCTTCGCCGAACTAGTACACCTATACAATTTACCATTGTATTGGGTGTGTTGGGGACACAAGAGACTCTTTGTTATTTTGTTGCAGGGTTGTTTGAGAGAGACCATCTTCATCCTACGCCTCCTACGGATTGATAAAACTTAGGTCATCCACTTGAGGGAAATTTGCTACTATCCTACAAACCTGTGCATTTGCAGGCCCAACAACGTCTACAAAAAGAAGGTTGTGTAGTAGACATCAGCAGGCGGCGTTGTCACCACCTCCCACACTGTCGAAGCAGGAGTGGGAGGCACCGGGGAAGGTGATAGAGGCAAAGGTGTCCCATCTTTCGATGATATGATGGATATCGCTTTGGTGGAAGTCGATTTTGACGATCCAACTACGAACATGCGAGGACGTCGCGCCTTAGCAATCGCTAAACCAACTCCGAGAGGTTATTGACCACGCCAAAGCATGATCAGCCTGACCACGAAGGTCTGTTTCCTGCAAGAAAACGAAGAACGAGCAAGAAACTGAGATTGCAATCAGGATATTGCGAATAAAAGATGAAAGCTATATTGATCAAGGTGGGGTTCTGTGACGCCTTTGTCTGGTCGTTGAACACAAACGAAGTACGCGAAGTTGCAGCTATGGCAAACTTTAATCTAAACAAAACCCAAAGTCTAAACGATGCCCTAAGGGTTGTATATATGGAGGAAGAGGGTGTGAATTTCGTGGCCCTTGGTGGAGGGGTCCGAAACTAACCCTATCTCTTGTTTCCCCACACATACGGACTCTAAAAATAGCCTATACTTATGTATTTCGAAATTACATGGGCCTAGCCCAATAATAAGGTGACGCATCACCTAGAACAACCTTTGGACGAAATTTATGAAGTGGCATCTTGTATATTTCGTCCAAGGCTTCATGCACTCATTATGGTGGCTTCAAAGTCCTGAAATCATCACTTGTAACTCCGTTCTTGTCCCCCTTGCGCATGCCATCATCTCCATGCTTGTTCTTGTTCCAATGTTCATCCTTCTCCAAGCTAGGCCCTTCATTTGTAAGCAAAACAAATGTATCCAATTTAGGCAACATCATATTCTCATGAACATTATAATCATTACCAAGAAACGAAAGTACCTGATAATTTAATTGGCGTGTGCGAGCTCTAGTAATTGGTCCAGTATATGTAGCAGTAGGGGCTGTGGGTGTAACAATGGTATAGATGTCCTCATCATCCTCCCTTTCTTGAAATGAAGTCGTCCTCGATGGAAGCTCATCTTCCTCACCCAAATAAGGCTTCAAATCTGCAATGTTAAAAGTGGGACTAACCCCAAAATCTGCAGGGAGCTCAAGTTTATATGCATTATCATTTATTTTCTCGAACACCTTAAAAGGACCATCAACACATGGCATTAACTTTGATTTGCACAAATCAGGAAATCTATCCTTACGCAAATGTAACCAAACTAGATCTCCAAGTGCAAACACAACATGTTTTCTACCCTTATCTCCAGCAAGTTTATATTTAGCATTCATACGCTCAATGTTTTCCCTAGTTAACTCATGTATTTTGAAAATCAATTCAGCACGTTGTTTAGCATCAAAATTAACCTTCTCCGAAGATGGAAGAGGCAACAAATCAATAGGTGCATGAGGTAGGAAACCATACATAATTTCAAAAGGGCACATCTTAGTAGTAGAATGCAATGAACGATTATAAGAAAATTCAATATGAGGCAAGCATTCTTCCCACATTTTCTTATTATTCTTCAAAACAACCCTAAGCATAGTAGACAATGTTCTATTGACTACTTCGGTTAGTCCATCAGTTTGGGGGCGACAAGTAGTATAAACAACAGTTTAGTCCCCAACTTAGCCCATAAACATCTACAAAAGTGGCTAAGAAATTTGGTATCACGATCTGAAACAATAGTATTGGGCACAATTTCACGAAAGAACAAATCAGCAACATTAACAACATCATCGCTTTTATGACATGGTAGAATATATCCACGACAACGAATATGCTATCCCTCTCCTTCTTTGTTCGAGGTAAACCTAAAACAAAGTCCATAGATATATCCTCCCAAGGAACACTAGGTACAGGCAAAGGCAGATATAAACCATGAGGATTGAGCCGTGACTTAGCTTTTTGACATGTAGTGTAGCAAGCAATAAAACGCTCAACATCCCGTCTCATCTTTGGCCAAAAGAAATGTGTAGCAAGTACGTCCTTCGTATTCTTCATGCCAAAGTGTCCCATTAATCCCCCTCCATGCGCCTCCTACAACAACTAAAGACGAATAGAGCTAGCTGGAATGCATAGCTTGTTAGCACGAAACACAAATCCATCATTAACGACGAACTTGTTGTGTTGTCCCTTCTTTACAATTCTGCAATACATCTTTAAAATCAGCATCATGCACATATTGATCTTTGATGGTCTCCAAACCAAATATTTTGAAGTCAAGTTGTGAAAGCATAGTATAGCGATGAGACAATGTGATGTAGGGCAGAACCCTAGGGGCCGATCTTTCACGTTTGGAGTGGATCCTACGGGGAAACACGAAGAACGCGTGGGAGAACACAGGGGAAAACACGGGGAGAAACGAGAGAAACACTCAACCGACAAGGAATCGATCACACAAGGGCTAGATCACCGAAAGGACAAGGTACCACATGATCCAAAATCAACAAAGGAAGATACAAGAGTAATCGTTCTTCTCTCTGTGAGGAGGTCTTGATTGTCTTCTTTGGATGGAGGCCTTGAATCCGAATGGGATCTTCTCTGAAGAGGCACGGTCCCTCACGTTGAGTAGATCCGGTACGGATGAGCAGAGCTCTATCTCTAAATGAGCTATCACAATGCTAACCCTAAAACGTAGGTGGGGATGGAGTATATATAGTCTAGGGATGAAGAGGGGTACATGGGCCTCGGCCCTTACACTATTCGCAGACAGGGAGGGCCGGATGTTCGGGTGTCGGGTCGGATGTCCGGTGGCTCGCGAGGGGCCGAATGTCCGGGATGGTGCAGCTGGCCGTTCTGTTCTTTGGATGGGCGACGCCGGATGTCCGCTCGGAGGGGCCGGATGTCCGCTGCTTCGGGAGGCGCCGGATGTCCGGGGTGCTGGCCGGATGTCCGGGCTGTCGGGGTAACCTTCTGTGCTCCCTGGACGCTGGTGCCAGATGTCCGGGATTTTGTCCGGATTTCCGGTTAGGGGGGCCAGATGTCCGGGCTGGACGCCGGCTATCCAGTCCCAGTAGCTTCTTCTGCAAAGGCCTGGCCGTGTAGATCTCCAGGGGCCGGATGTCCGGGGTCTTAGCCGGATGTCCGGTGCCTGGAGGCTGCTCTTGCCTTCTTCCATTGGTTCTCTTCTTCCGTGGACTTGGGGTCTTGACCATCTTCATTTCCATCCTCGGGAGGGTCCTCTTGGTACCTAATCATGCACAACATTCCGGATTGAGGTAGTAGCCATGTCTCGAGAGGATCATGTGATATATCACTAAGGAGAGAAGTCACCTCGGTTTCGAGATCTCTAGCTCATGCTCTAGTCATGGGTCCTCTTGGTGCTTGGTGAGACGATGGAAGGTCCATGGGGATGACCGAAGGAAGCTCTACATCATCTCCCCCCCCCCCTGGGAAAGATCTGACCTCGGATCGAAATCCTCATCACCATTGTACGGGGAGAGATCGAAGACGTTGAAGATGTCGCTCATGTTATACTTGTCGCGTGGGAGATCGATCTTGTAAGCGTTGTTGTTGTAGCGTGCTAGCACCTTGAAGGGTCCATCGGCTCGAGGGAGAAGCTTGTACTTGCGTTCGTTGGGGAAGCGTTCCTTGCGAAGGTGTAGCCACATGAGGACTCCAATGTTGAATATCAGGGGATGCTTGTTGACGTTGAGTTTGGTCGCGAGTCGTTGTACTTGGCGCTCGATGGTGTGCCTTGTATCTTCATGCATCTTCTTGATGTAGCTTGCACGGGCACTTGCGTTGAGGTTGGTGCGCTCTTGTAGAGGAAGAGGTAGAATGTCCAATGGGGATAACGGGTTGAAGCCGTAGACGACATCGAAGGGGGACTTGCCGTCGTCGAATGTCTTGCACGGTTGTAGGCGTACTCGGCGATGGGTAGACACTCCTCACACTCCTTTATGTTCTTCTTGATCAACACGCGAAGTATAGTGGATAGTGTACGGTTCGTCACCTCCGGTTGGCCTTCGGTTTGAGGATGGTATGCGGATGAGAACAAGAGCTTGAATCCGAGCTTGGCGCATAGCATCTTCCAAAAGTAACTCAAGAACTTGACGTCGCGGTCGGAGATGATTGTCTTTGGTACTCCATGGAGGCGCAAGATTTCCCTACAAAAGAGATTTGCAATGTGTGAAGCATCGTCTATCTTGTTGGTAGGGATGAAATGTGCCATCTTAGAAAATCGATCCACAACAACAAACACGGAATCCTTTCCATTTTGAGTTCTAGGCAAACCAAGTACAAAATCCATGATAATGTCTTCCCAAGGTTGATAAGGAATAGGAAGGGGCATGTAAAGACCATGGGATTGAGCTTTAGACTTAGCTTTGCGACATGTAGAGCATCGGTTGGTGAAGCGTGAGACATCGCGGAACATCTTGGGCCAAAAGTAGTTCTTGTAGAGCGTGGCGAATGTCTTGTCGCGTCCAAAATGTCCCATGAGTCCGCCTCCATGAGCCTCTTGCAAAAGGAGCAAATGAAGAGAAGACTCGGGAATGCATAGTTTGTTAGCTCTCAAAAGATAACCATCCTTGATGTAATATTGTTCACAAGATGTATGCGTCAAACATTTAGCATAAGCAGTCACAAAAGATGGATCATTAGCATACAAGTCTTTTATGTGATCAAAGCCAATAACATTCAACTCAAGTTTAGTGACAAGTGTGCATATGCGTGAAAGTGCATCCGCAACTACATTTTCCTTACCCTTAATGTACTTGATCACATAGGGGAAAGATTCAATAAATTCACTCCATTTGGCATGACGCTTGTTCAACTTAGTTTGACCTTTTAAGTACTTAAGCGTTTCATGATCGGTATGGATGACAAACTCATGAGGTCTAAGATAATGTTCCCAAACATGTAGCACACGCACTAAAGCATACAATTCTTTGTCATAGATGGGATAGTTAAGTTGCGCATCGGAGAGTTTTTCACTAAAATAAGCAATGGCTCGTTCTTCTTGCATCAAAACTCTGCCAATTCGGTACCACTTGCATCACAATGAACCTCAAAAGTTTTGTCAAAGTTGGGCAACGCAAGAATCGGAGCATGAGTAAGCAAGGACTTGAGCTCATCAAAAGCGGTGGATTGCAAAGACCCCCAAACAAAAGGAGCATTCTTCTTACTCAAAGCATGCAAAGGAGTGACAATAGTGCTAAAATCTTTCACAAAGCGACGATTAAAACTCGCAAGACCAAGAAACTATGCACTTGTTGCAAATTGGTGGGTTGGGGCCAAGTTTTAATTGCTTCAATTTTAGATTCATCAACATGGACACCCTTGGAAGATACAACAAAACCCAAGATAACCACTTTGTCAACACCAAATGTGCACTTTTTCATGTTGGCATAAAGACGTTCCTTGCGAAGGGTTTACAAAACGGCCCTAACATGATTAATATGCTCTTTCATGGATTTGCTAAAAACAAGAATGTCATCAAAGTAAACCACAACAAAGACTCCAATATAAGGTCGAAGCACAAAATGCATAAGACGCACGAAAGTACCGGGACCCTCAAATAAACCCATAGGCATAACTTACCACTCATATAAGCCAAATTTTGTTTTGAAAGCAGTTTTCCATTCATCACCCTCTTGTATGAGGATTTGATAATAGCCACTTTTAAGATCAATTTTTGAGAAATAGTTGGCTCCGCTAAGTTCATCAAGCATATCATCTAAGCGAGGAATGGGATGCCTATAGCGAACGGCAATAGCATTTATAGGTCTATAATCAGAACACAAGGAGAAACTTCCATCTTGCTTAGGCACAAGTATAACGGGAACGACACAAGGGCTTAAGCTTTCACGTACATGACCGTTGTCGATGAGTTGTTATACTTGCCGTTGAATCTCCTTAGTTTCTTCGGGGTTAACACGGTATGGAGCTTTGTTTGGAAGTGGCGCTCCGGAGATGAGGTCGATTCGATGCTCAATGCCTCGAAGAGGAGGTAGACCCGGAGGTAGCTCATTGGGGAAAACATCTTGGAATTCCTGCAAAAGAGATTGAAACACTAAAGGTAGCTCGTGAGAGGTGTTAGTTTTTGGTTCTCCGTCCTTGCACACAAGAACAAAGTGCATCACACTCGATGGGTTCTCACACACTTCTCTCATCTCATTTTTTGTGGCAAATAGTATGAGGTTTTACTCTCTAGGTGAAGGGTCGCTCAAGTTTGGCTTATGGATCTCACTCACTTTTGGGTGGATCACTTTGTCACTCTTCTCTCCATGATGGGTGGCTTGCTTGTCGGCTATCACTTGACTAGGAGACATAGGTCGTAGCACATATTCCTTCCCTTTCATCTTGAGCTATAGTGATTGGTGCGCCCATTGTGGATGTCACCACGGTCGAATTGCCATGGCCTACCAAGAAGGAGGTGGCAAACGGTCATGGGGACCACATCACAGTCCAAAGTGTCTTCATAGGCACCATTTTTGAAGGAGACTTGGACCGTATGCTCAACTCATATAGTGCCAGAGTCACTTAGCCATTGAACCTTGTAGGGGTGCAGGTGCTTCCTCTTGACCAATTGAAGCTTGGAGCATAGTTCTTCACTTGCCAAGTTGTGACAACTACCTCCATCGATGATGACCTTGACAGATCGTCCATTGATGCCAGCCTTTGTGTGGAAGATGTGGCATCTTTGGTCTTCTTCTTGTTGATTTTGAAGAGTCGAGACCTTGGAGACAACGAGAGCGGGGCTCGAATCCTCATCACAAAAGACTTGATCATCTTCATCCTTGTTCACATGTCGGTGCATGGCCACTTGCTCAAGAGCTTCCATCTCCTCATCACTCATGGAGTCATATGTGCCATCGTTGTTGAGGATCATGGCGCGCTTGTCTGTGCATTCATAAGAGTTGTGGCCTCGGCCGCCGCAAGTGAAACACTTGAAGGAGCTTGTCTTTACGGTCTCATCGGTCGGAGTACATGATGAAGCACGCGGCTTGAAGTTGCTTGTAGTAGTAGGAAGATGACTTGAACTTGCTGAAGTTTTCTTGTAACTTGAATTGTCGTCATTGCTTGGAGAAGGCTTGGTTGATGTAGAGGTTGGAGGAGTTGTTGAAGCTTGGTTGTTGGAGAAGCCGTAGGTCTTGGATGAGTACTTGGCGTACTAGAAGTCATCTTGCATTTGGTGTTCCGCCTTTGTAGCTTGATGCACGAGCTCAATGAGGTTGGAGTAGGGTTGGAAGTCGGCGATCTTCTTGATGGGATGATTGAGTCCATTCAAGAATCGTGCCATTGTTTGCTCCTCATCTTCCGTGACATTGGCTCCAATCATGGCTATCTCCATTTCCTTGTAGTATTCTTCAACACTCTTTGTTCCTTGCTTGAGGAGTTGGAGTTTCTTGAAGAGATCGCGGTTGTAGTAGGTTGGCACAAAACGTGCTCGCATGACTTCCTTCAATTGAGCCCAAGTGGTGATTGGAGGTTCACCTCTTGCTTGTCGGCGCTCAAGGATTTGTTCCCACCATATGAGCACATAGTATTGGAACTCAAGTGATGCCATAGCGATCTTCTTCTCTTCCTCATAGTTATGCAAACGAAAGATTTTGTCGACCTTCAATGCCCATGAGAGGTATTCTACAGGATCATTGCTTCCATTGAACTTGGGCATTGTGAATTTGAGCTTGCCATAGCGTTGCTCTTCATTGTGTTGTTGGCGATGGTGATGATGATGCCCTTGCTGTGGAGGGTAATCATCCTCATGTTGCTCTTGGCGTGGAGGAAGTCCATGATCAACTTGCTCTTGTTGAACTTGAGGTTGAGGTGGAGCTTCATGAGCTTGTGAAGGAGCTTGAGGAACTTGAAGTTGCACGCGCGGTTGGTAGTTCCTCTCTTGGATTTCTTCTCGAAGGGCTTCCTCTTGATTGCGCCGTTTGCAATTGCGGTTGGCGATGGCTCGACTTGATTTTTGAAAGGCACGTTGCGCCTCAAGAGCTTGCGCTTCTCGTTGTTTTTGTTGAAGACATTGAGCCTCGGCGTCTTGTTCCTCTTGGTGTAGACGCGCTCGTTCTTCTTCTTGGTGCCGTAGTCGCTGTCATTCTTGAGCTTGAGCAAAAGCGACTTGGTTTGATTGAGGACAAGGGACTTGCTCATCGACTTGCTCTTGTGAATGCTTGTCGTGTAGCGGGTTACGAGATGCATGATGGTCTTGACGCGCGGCTCATCGAAGAGTGTTCAATGACGGTGTACTTGAGCCGAAGAAGGAGTCGTCGGAGTGTCGACTTGAGTGGCTCCGTCTTGAGTATGAAGAAGTTGAAGGAGGACGGTTCACCAACAAGGCGCGGATGTCGTCCATTCTTGCATCATTCTCTTGCTTGTGCGCGTCGAGCTTGTTGTCGAAGTAGTCTCGTGTACGTTGCTCGAAGAGTCGCAAGTAAGTGGCGAGGTTGTCGATGCGGTCGTTCATTGCTTGTTGCTCTTGGTGCAACGCTCGTTGTGCACCAAAGAGGTGGCTCTCGGTGACGTATGATGACATGTCATCGTCTTGCTCGATGAAGAGTGGGTTGGTAGAAGTAGTCGGCCTATCCATCATTCTAAGCAAAATGTGAGTGGTAGAAAGAGAAGAACTTATACCAATGTACCTTGACCGATGTTGACAATGAATCAAGTTCACTCAAATGCGACCAATGAAATAGCACTATCGGTACCAATTCTTGTCGGTTCTCACACCTACACAATTAAAAGCTTATGGTGGAGCTTGGTTAGGATGGTGGCACAAAATTTGATGCAATTGTAAGTGAGCTTCAATAATGTTGGAAAAGATTCACAAATTTGCAAATGCAACAAGTAGACCAAGCAAGTAGTGGTACACGGAAACACACACGCAAATAGATAAGTGGGATTGTGCAAACCAAAAGTGAGCCAAAATGTGGAATCCACGAAAATTCTCTTGTTGCAGAATACTAGAGAGACGTTAGCACGATTGCACAATAGGCGGATACAGAGCTTGTGCACAACCTACTAGGCAAAAAGGCAACAATCTCTATCCCAAGTATGCTATATGCATGGTATTTTTGTGCTATGATCCAAGATGATCTTATATGACAAACTTAATGTAGTATGATGGTATGGTTCTTGCTTATAAGCTCTTTGCTTATCTTTCCTCTTGGCTTAAAAGCTTGGGTGGCTCTTTCACTTTTGAGCTCTTTTCTCATGCAAAACTTCATGAACCAAGATATCAATTGTGTATGCTAGGACAACTTTGTGACACACACGTTGATGCCAAGATATGCACCACTATGTTATGGTATGTATGCTATGGAGTATGATCACTAATGTGCACAAGTCACGTTGCCGGCAATATTCAATGGCTAGTCTCGATGGGTAAGCAACGCAAAAGTAAGGCCATGTGGGTATAAAAGCAATTGCAAGGTATGATGAAGATGTCGTCGAACTTACCGTCCTTGGCGATGATGAGTAGTCGATGGAGATGAGCGGTGGTGATGTTGATGTTGAACCGTACCAATATAGCCGAAAGACAATAGGACGCGGGAACCACAATCCCAAATCTCAAAGACCCAAAACGTGTCAAAATCGACATAGGATGTAGTGGTGAGTGGTGGGGGTGCTTGTGGAAAGCGTTGGGGGTATGCGGAAGTAAGCGTGGGCACCGGGGCAAAATTGAGCGAAAGTATGCGGAAATGGGCGCGGGGGATGGAGTTGCTGCTGCCCGGGGCCAGATGTACGGGCCAGCTGCCAGATGTCCGGGACGCCGGATGTCTGGTGGACACGGGGCGGTTGTCCGGGCGCCTGGATCGAGGACGAACACGATGAACTCCACGGGAAAAATTGCAACTCCGGGGCAAAATTCGGATGAATTGGTGATTGGAAATCGTGGGAGAGATGGGGAAAAGCTAGATCAACTCGATGCAAAGCAGATCCGTGGATCAAATCCAACAAAACTTCATCACACCAACAAATCACAAAAAACATTTGGGGCTATTTTTGGTGGGGAATTTTCGGATTTAGGACGAAAACAACAAAATCAAGCTAGAAAACACGGGGTAGGGGCTCAAAAACATGATCAACGTTGATAGAGGCAAAGGTGTCCCGTCTTTTGATGAGATGATGGCTATCATTTTGGTGGAAGTCCACTTTCACGATCCGACTACGAACGTGTGAGGACGTCGCGCCTTAGCAATTGCTAAACCAACTCCGAGAGGTTATTGACTACGCTGGAGCGCGATCAACCTGACCACGAAGGTCTATTTCCTGCAAGCAAACGAAGAACAAGCAAGAAACAAAGATTGCAATCTGGATATTGCGAATAACAGAGGAAAGCTTTATTAATGAAGGTGGGGTTCTGTGACGCCTTTGTCTGGTCGTTGAACACAAACGAAGTAGGCGAAGTTGCAGCTATGTCGAACTTTTAATCTAAACAAAACCCAAAGTCTAAACGGTGCCCTAAGGGCTGTATATATGGAGGACGAGGGGTGGGGGATTTCGTGGCCCTTGGTGGAGGGGTCCGAAATCAACCCTATCTCTTGTTTCCCCACACATACAGACTCTAAAAATAGCCTATACTTATGTATTTCGAAATTACATGGGCCTGGCCCAATAATAAGGTGACCCAGCACCTAGAATAGCCTCGGGACGAAATTTATGAAGTGGCATCTTGTATATTTCGTCCAAGGCTTCATGCACCCATTATGGAGGCTTCAAAGTCCTGAAATCATCACTTGTAACTCCGTTCTTGTTCCCCTTGCACATGCCATCATCTCCATGCTTGTTCTTGCTCCAATGTTCATCCTTCTCCAAGCTAGGCCCTTCATTTGCAAGCAAAACAAATGTACCCAATTTAGGCAGCATCATATTCTCATGAACATTAGAATCATTACCAAGAAACGAAAGTACTTGATAATTTATTTGATGTGCGCGAGCTCTAGTAATTGGTCTAGTATATGTAGCAGTAGGGGCTGTGGGTGTAACAATGGTATTGATGTCCTCATCATCCTCCCCTTCTTGAAATGAAGTCGTCCTCGACGGAAGCTCATCTTTCTCACCCAAATAAGGCTTCAAATCTGCAATGTTAAAAGTGGGACTAGCCCCAAAATCTGCAGGCAGCTCAAGTTTATATGCATTATCATTTATTTTCTCCAACACCTTAAAACGACCATCAGCACGAGGCATTAGCTTTGATTTGCGCAAATAAGGAAATTTATCCTTACGCAAATGTAACGAAACAAGATCTCCAGGTGCAAACACAACATGTTTTCTACCCTCATCTCTAGCAAGTTTATATTTAGCATTCATACGCTCAATGTTTTCCTTAGTTAACTCATGCATTTTTAAAATCAATTCAGCACATTGTTTAGCATCAAAATTAACCTTCTCCAAAGATGGAAGAGGCAACAAATCAATAGGTGCACGAGGTAGGAAACCATACACAACTTCAAAAGGGCACATCTTAGTAGTAGAATGCAATGAACGATTATAAGCAAATTCAATATGAGGCAAGCATTCCTCCCACATTTTCTTATTTTTCTTCAAAACATCCCTAAGCATAGTAGACAATGTTCTATTGACTACTTCAGTTTGTCCATCAGTTTGGGGGTGACAAGTAGTACTAAAAAGCAGTTTAGTCCCCAACTTAGCCCATAAACATCTCCAAAAGTGGCTAAGAAATTTAGTATCACGATCTGAAACAATAGTATTTGGCACACCATGCAAGCGAATAATTTCATGATAGAACAAATCAGCAACATTAACAGCATCATCGCTTTTATGACATGGTATAAAGTGTGCCATTTTCGAGAATCTATCCACGACAACTAATATGCTATCCCTCCCCTTCTTTATTCGAGGAAAACCTAAAACAAAGTCCATAGATATATCCTCCCAAGGAACACTAGGTACAGGCAAAGGCATATATAACCCATGAGGATTGAGTCGTGACTTAGCTTTTTGACATGTAGTGCAGCGAGTGAGGGAGTCCTGGATAAGGGGGTATCCGGACAGCCGGACTATATTCATCGTCCGGACTATAGAAGCGTCAAGATACAAGACTCAAGACTTCGGCTCGTGTCCGGATGGGACTCTCCTTTGCATGGAAGACAAGCTTGGCGATCCAGATATTATGTTTCCTTCCTTGTAACCGACTCCATGTAAACCCTAGCTCTCCGGTGTCTATATAAACCGGAGAGGATGGCCCTTAGAAGGCCGATCACAATTACAATCATACCATCATAGGCTAGCTCTTAGGGTTTAACCTCTACGATCTCGTGGTAGATCTACTCTTGTACTACACATATCTTCAATATTAATCAAGCAGGAAGTAGGGTTTTACCTCCATCGAGAGGGCCCGAGCCTGGGTAAAAATTGTGTCCCTTGCTTCCTGTTACCATCAGCCTAAGACGCACAGATCGGGACCCCCTACCCAAGATCCATCGGTTTTGACACCGACATTGGTGCTTTCATTGAGAGTTCCTCTGTGTCGTCGCTTCGAGGCTTGATGGCATCTTCAATCGTCAACAACACAGTCCAGGGTGAGACTTTTCTCCCCGGACAGATCTTTCTGTTCGGCGGTTTCGCACTGCGGGCCGATTCGCTTGTCCAGTTGGAGCAGATCGATAGCTTCGACCCTGGCCGCCAGATCAGGTTTGGAAACTTGAACTACACGGCAGATATCCGCGGAGACTTTATCTTCGACGGATTCGAGCCTGCGCCAGGAACGTCAACGAGCACGGCCTAGACCTGCTGTCGGACAATGCTTGGGACATCATCCCCGAAGCAACCCCGGATCTACATCCAGGGCAGGTTGCGTTGCCTATGGACGGAGGGCTGGACCCCGCCCCGCAGGCCGCACACTCATCTACGGTGGAGCCGGACACAGGTCTCACCTTTGTGGAGGCCTGTAACCCTGGGGCCCCGGACTCATATCCGGCTGTTGGCCCTGGTCTGCACACTCTCGAGCCAGCCGAGCCAGGTTGGGCTCCGGTAATGGAGTTTACCGCTGCGGACATCTTTCAGCACTCGCCTTTTGGCAACATACTGAACTCATTAAAGTCTCTCTCTCTGTCAGGAGGCTCTGAGCCAAACTATGTCCGGCTTGAGTGGGAAGCAGGCAACGAAGGAATTTGCTGCCCACCCACCATCCACTTTGTCGCCACGATGGATGATTTAACTGACGTGCTCGACTTCGACTTTGAAGACGTCGACAGTATGGACCACGATGCAGGAGACATACAGGAGCCACCGCTCACAGGGCGGTGGATAGCCACTTCTTCATATGATATATATATGGTGGACACTCCAAAAGAAACCAATGGTGATGAGGCAACAGAGGCTAACCCCTCCAAGAAGAAAGAAAAGCATGGGCGTCGCCAACGCCGCTCCAAGCCCCGCCAAGGCAATACCGGCACCGGAGATGATGATAATCCGGACGGTGCCGATGATGAATACAACCCTGAACAACCCGCCTTCGAGCAGGACGAACAGGAAGACGGGCATGACAGCCCAGATGAACAGGCGACGGACGGGTATCCGGAGGAGGACAACTACATGCCCCTATCCGAAGACGAGGTTAGCCTCGGCGACGACGAGTTCGGCGTACCCAAAGACCCCGCAGAGCAGGAGCGCTTCAAGCACCGACTTATTGCCACTGCGAGAAGCCTGAAGAAGAAGCAACAGCAGCTTCAAGCTGATCAAGATCTGCTCACAGATAGAGGGACGGAAGTCCTGGCAGCCGAGGAATATGGACTCGAGCGCCAAACGGCTGACCGGTCGCCTCGAGGTAGGGACAAAACGGCATATCAGCAGGAACACCAACCTGCAGCCCCGCGCTGATTTACTACGGCCCGGGGCAATACTCAGGACCTGCGCGATAAACTGGGTAACGCGGCAGGACAACCAAGATTGATCTACAGATCACAGGGGCGCGCCGGAGCACATGACGAGGATCGTCATACCGGATACACTAACAACAAATCTGGCCGGGCAGAATACAACCAGTCAGATGCAGCTGGACTACGCCGCGACATAGCCCGGCACAGAGGCGCCGCACACCCCCTCTACTTCACTGATGAAGTGATGGATCAACAATTCCCGGAAGGGTTTAAGCCCGTAAACATCAAATCATATGATGGCACAACAGACCCCGCGGTATGGATCGAGGATTTCCTTCTCCACATTCACATGGCCCGCGGAGATGATCTACATGCCATCAAGTATCTTCCCCTTAAGCTCAAAGGAACTGCCTGGCACTGGCTAAACAGCCTGCCCGCAAATTCCATTGGCAGTTGGGAAAATCTGGAAGACACATTTCTTGACAACTTCCAGGGCACATATGTGCGACCTCCGGATGCCGATGACTTGAGCCACATTACTCAACAGCCCGGAGAATCAGCCAGGAAATTCTGGACTCGGTTCCTAACTAAAAAGAACCAAATAGTCGACTGTCCGGAAGCCGAATCCCTGGCGGCCTTCAAGCATAATATCCGGGACGAGTGGCTCACCAGACACCTCGGCCAGGAGAAACCACAGTCCATGGCAGCTCTCATGACACTAATAACCCGCTTTTGCGCGGGCGAGGACAGTTGGTTGGCTCGCAGCAGCACTATGCCGCATTCTGGCACGTTAGATGTCCGTGACAGTAACAACAAGCTACAGCGCAACAGACACAAGCGACTGAACAACGGCGACAACACCGAAGACACGGCTGTCAACGCCGGATTCAGCGTATCCAAATCCGGTCAGTGGAAGAAGCCATTCAAATGCAACAATCAAGGACCGTCCAGTCTAGACCGCATACTGGAGCACTCATTCCAAATTCATGGCACCCCGGACAAGCCAGCGAACCACACCAATAGAGACTGCTGGGTATTTAAACAGGCCGGCAAAATAAACGCCGAAAATAAGGACAAGGGGCTGCACAGCGACGATGACGATGAGCCCCGGCGTCCGAACATGGGGGGACAGAAGAAATTTCCCCCAGGTGAAAACGGTCAACATGATGTACGCCACCCACATCCCCAAGCGGGAACGGAAGCGAGCACTACGGGACGTATATGCGATGGAGCCAGTCGTCCCCAAATTCGACCCATGGTCAGCTTGTCCGATCACCTTTGATCGTAGGGATCATCCTACTAGCATCCGTCACGGCGGCTCAGACGCATTGGTTTTAGACCCAATTATAGACGGATTCCACCTCACAAGAGTCCTTATGGACGGAGGCAGCAGCCTGAACCTGCTTTATCAGGACACAGTGCACAAAATGGGCATCGATCCTTCAAGGATTAAGCCCACCAAAACCACCTTTTAGGGTGTCATTCCTGGAGTAGAGGCCCACTGTACGGGCTCTATAACATTGGAAGTGGTCTTTGGATCTCCGTATAACTTCCGAAGCGAAGAGCTAATCTTCGATATCGTCCCTTTCCGCAGTGGTTACCACGCACTGCCGAACGAACCGCATTCGCCAGATTCAACGCGGTACGACACTATGCATACCTCTAGCTCAAGATGCCAGCCCGCGTGGGGTCATAACAGTCAATGGAAATATGGACCGCTCTCTCCGTACAGAAGAGCACACTGCAACCCTTGCGGCCGAAGTACAATGCGGCCTCCTCCGGCAAACCACCAATCCGGCGACGACAACCTCAAGCTCCGTCAAGCGAGGGCGGAACACCCCGCAGCAGGATCAGCAGGCACGTCAAGAGCATGACTAGCAGTCCGGCCTCCGCTCAAGTCCCACCCAAGCAGCGTTCGTGCCACGCGTACACAATTATGCACTCAAAATACCATGGGCACAGGAGGAGGCGTAGTAGTGGCTCAGTCAACAGTACGGTATTGCTTCGTAACCTTTCCTTTTACCCTTAAGGACATTGCTTTAGTGCAGCTTCTCTAGAAGAGCCAGATTGTCGGACTTACATAGGATAGGAAACCCAGGAGGCAACAGGCTTTGGGCACAGCAGGAAACACCCAGGTGGAATCTATTTACGATCGTTGTTCGTGCTTTATCTATCTATACGTAGCCTGCTCCTGGATAGGATATGTCAAATAATCCTATTTATTTCCCCTTAATGCATTCATTGTAAACATACGCTTAAACGTATTATTTATCAATGGGAGACCACATATAGCGTCAACTTACTTATTTTTATTTGAGCATTTTTTATAAATGTCTATTTGATTTTGCATCCGTACACTTTGGTACGGTTAGTTTGCCAGGGGCTTCTTATGGCGCCCCATAATACGGCAAGACAAGTCCGAACACTTTCAACAGTGCGGCACCCCGAACTTATAGCATTATATGCATTAGCTCTGAATCATGTCTTGGGTTACAGTTGGGATAGCCCGGCTCCCTTGTTTTGGTGCCTTACGTTCCGTTAATTTGGTTAAGGTAGCGCAGGGAGAACTACTGCGATTGTGCCCTGGTTTTTTCGGACGAGCACCTCAGTAGAAAAAGCACAAAACTGTCTGACATGATATGGCGAGAGCTGGTCACTGTTCGAGAGGTCTTAAAATCCTTAAAGATTTTTCCGCTTTAGACGATAATTCGGCTTTGTCCGATATAGGCGTGTATAGCGCCCCAATTCGGCCTTCCGGATTCTAGGGGCTTCGCCGAAATTTAAAATTATAGACTTCTATGGCTAAGTGAAGGTTATAAAGCCGTATAGTACGATTGCCTTGTTCGCTGCGCTGGATACCTCCTTAAGGGACCAAACATTTGGATAAAGAGTGTCCGGGTTTTCCACGTACACCCGAGTACTAGTTACACAGGGGCGGAAGCCGACGACTGGCCTACTTTCAGAATTTGATAAACAACCGCACAGAAGGTAATATTTTAAATAAAAAAAGTGCTACATAGCACAAGTAACTTCATCTTTAAATTACAAACATGACAGAGGTGAATTCATTCAAAAATTATGTCTTTAGTACATTCATCGGCCATGAGGCAAGCACCCTTCATCACGCCATCATAATACTTCTCGGGGACACGATGCGGCTTGCCCTTTGGCGGCCCGTCCTTCACCATCTTCTCCGCATCCAGCTTGCCCCAATGCACCTTTGCACGGGCAAGGGCCCGGCGGGCACCCTCAATGCAAACGGATCGCTTGATAACTTCAGACAGGCATCCACCATCTGCTTGATCAGGCCAAAGTAGCTGGTGGGCAGAAGCTCACCAGGCCATATCCAGACTATGAGATCCTTCATAGCCACTTCGGCCGCCTTGTGGAGTTCGACCAACTGCTTCAGTTGGTCACTCAGAGGCGTTGAATGTTCGGCCCCAGCATACTGGGACCAGAACAGCTTCTCCGTTGAGCTCCCCTCCTGGGCACGGTAGAACTCTGCGGCGTCTGATATGCTGCGTGGCAGATCTGCGAATGCCCCTGGAGAGCTCCGGACTCGGGTAAGTAAAAGAAACGCCTCCTCCACATGCTTGCTTTGCATAAAAAAATTCTTACCCGCCGCTATCTTTCTGGCCTCCGGGATCTCCTGCTATGCCCTCTCGGCTTCGTCCTTGGCGTCTTTTATATTTGTAAGGGCCTTCGCAAGCTCGGCCTCTTTTGCTTTCAGCTCATGCTCCGCAGACTTGAGCTTCTTGCCGAGCTCCTGGAGCTCTTCTTGTACCTCGCCCACTCGGGCCTCTTTCTTTTTGCACTCCTTGAGTTCCAAGGCCGCTTTGTGTTCGGCCTCGGACAATGCATTCTTGAGAGACGCCACTTCGTTGGTGGCCTCTATTACCATATCACGATGTTTCATCGTTAGCATAATCAAATTCTATTTACTATTCATTATATGAGAGAGGGGAATCATTCACCTTTGCTCTCCTCGAGCTGCCTTCTCGCGAGGCTGAGCTCTCCCTGTGCCCGCTCTAAGTCCTGCGTTAGGCCGGCGATTTCGGCCATGCGAGCAGCAGCGGCCAGCAGCACAGCCTGTTTATTTACATTCAAACTTATTGTTAGACTCCTGCGGATTATAATAGACCCTCCGTTTGGTTTTTCTTTCCGAACACCAAACAGAGTATCAGGGGCTACTACCTATCGGGTGGTAATTTCACACATTTTTACTTACCTCAAAGCATGTTAGGAGGCTGGTGCAGGCCTCGGTTAGTCCGCTCTTGGCGGACGAAACCTTCTGAATCACCGCACTCATAAGAGTACGGTGCTCTTCATCTAGGGAAGCGCCGTGAAGCGCTTCTAGCAGACAATCCGGCGCCTCGGGCGCAACGGAAGTCCTTAATACAGACGGCCCTCCCTCCATAACGAGGAGCTGCCCACCTAAGTCCGGAACCACTGAAGGCTCCGGAACAGTGTTTGGCTGAGAGCCCGGCTTGCTGTGGCTCTCATCAACACGATCGGCGAGGACCTTGAACCCGCGAATCCGACGTCTGGGACGCCGCCTTGAGGCGCCTCCAGGGCCACCTCTGCCATCACCATGAGCCTTTGGGACAACACCTCCGTGTCATCCGCAGGACGAAGAGACATGGTCGTCGGGAGTGAGTTCATTGCTGACTCACTCAAGGACCCATCCGAAGACGACACTTCAGGATGGGCCCTGTCCGGACTGCATACAAGTTCGGCATTATAAAAAAAACTATGAAGCAAAATTACGATTGAGTGCGGATACTTACGATCGCACTAGGGGCTTCTTTCTGGGCAGCCACCCTTCCTCGCTATCGGCAGCGGTGGCAGAGTAGTCTGGAAGGGACACCTTTCCCTTCTTGGACGTCCCAGTCTCTCCCACCGGGGCGGCCTTCCTCTTCTTCTTCCCTCCCCCAGTACGGGGAGGTGGAGTTTCTCCATGTTCCTCCCCACCTCCGCGGGAGGAATCAGCCTCGTCATCATCGGACGACAAGGGTATGACGGCCTTACGCCGGGGGCCTCTCCTGACCCCCTGGTCCGCCATCTCAGGCCCCCCATCCTTTCCGAATGGGGCGGCCTCTTCTTCTTCTTATTCTTCCCCTTCGGGGGAGGAGTGCGCCTCGTCGTCTTCGGACGAGGCTTGCGCAACCTTACTTCGGAGACCCTTTCGGGTCCCCGGGGCCTTCTTATCGGCCTTCTTCTCCGGCCCCTTATAGGACGTCGGGACCAGCATCTTCGTTAGAAGATCACTAGCTTGGCTTTCTGGCAACGGAGCCGGACTATCAATCCGCTCCGCTGTCTCCACATACTCCTAAACAAATATACACAATCACTTAGGTATTCTCCATGAATACATTGGGAAGAACCGGACCCGGTGGCGGCCTGAGAACTCACCTGGGTAGGGTAGCATGCGGCGTGGAGCCCACGGTCCTCGGTTATGAGAGGAGGTACTTCGGTGGCCTTGAACAACGCCTTCCACGCGTTCTTGTGCTTCATGCCATAGAGCCTCTGGAGCGTCCGGTGTTCGGCCGGGACGAACTCCCACAGATTGAATGCCCGCCTTTGTCACGGCAGAATCCGGCAAATGAGCATGACCTGGATCACGTTGACAAGCTTGATGTTCTTGTCCTTCATGCCCTTGATGTAGTTGATGAGTCCGGTCAGCTCTATAGATTCGCCCCATAACAGGACCTTCTATTCCCAGGAGGTGAGCCACATAGGGGTTCCAGATAGGAACTCAGGGGCAGCCGCCCAGTTGGCATCGCGTGGCTCAGTGATGTAGAACCACCCCGATTGCCACCCCTTCATGGTTTCCGCAAAGGAGCCTTCAGGCCAGGTGACATTAGGCATTTTTCCCACCATGGCTCCTCCGCACTCCGCTTGTTGGCCACTCACGATCTTCGGCTTCACGTAGAAGATTTGCAGCCACAAGCCGAATTGAGGCTTGATACGGAGGAAATCCTGGCATACGACGATGAACGCCGAGATGTTGAGGACGAAGTTCGGAGCTAGATCATGGAAGTCTAGCCCGTAGTAGAACATGAGCCCGCAGACGAAGGGGTGGAGTGGAAACCCCAGTCCACGGACGAAGTGGGCAAGGAACACGACCCTCTCGTGGGGTCCTGGAGTTGGAATGACCTGCCCCTCATCTGGTAGCCGGTGCGCTATATCTGCGGCCAAGTATCTGGCCGCCCGGAGATTCGCGATCTTCTTCTCCGTCGCGGTGGAAGCCACCCACTCCCCCCTGCTCCGGACATGACTAAGTGTGCGGAGAAGACCTGGACTAGGGCGCTAGAGCTCGAGGGGGCAAGAGTATGCGAGGGAGGAAGAAGGCGTGGGTAAAAATGTGGAACTCTTATCCCTTTATAGAGGCGACAAAAGTGGTGCGCCTCCCCACTAGCCTGTTGAGAATCGCTTACTTCCCAAGCGCCACGATTGATGGCAAGGGGGGATTACCCATACCCGTATTGATGAGAATCCTGTGATAAGGGGACATGATCTCTGCTTTGACAAGACGTGTCAAGGAAACCGCCTCGCGATGCGCGCTGTGGCTGGTTGTGAAAAAACGGTTCGAATAATGACCTGGCTCTAATGGCATGTCACGCCATCTAAAAGTTGTCAGCTGAAGTATCATTCTCTCTACGGTGGTATGTGAAGATCATTTTGCAGATCTGGACACGGTCTACGTGTTCGATAACCATCTTGGAGTATTAGGAGGAGGAACCCGCCTTGCAATGCCGAAGACAAGACTGCGCGCCGGACTCATCGTCATTGAAGCCTGGTTCAGGGGCTACTGAGGGAGTCTTGGATAAGGGGGTATCCGGACAGCCGGACTATATTCATCGTTTGGACTATAGAAGCGTCAAGATACAAGACTCAAGACTTCGGTTCGTGTCCGGATGGGACTCTCCTTTGCGTGGAATACAAGCTTGGTGATCCGGATATTATGTTTCCTTCCTTGTAACCGACTCCATGTAAACACTAGCTCTCCGGTGTCTATATAAACCGGAGAGGATGGTCCTTAGAAGGCCGATCACAATTACAATCATACCATCATAGTCTAGCTCTTAGGGCTTAGCCTCTACGATCTCGTGGTAGATCTACTCTTTACTACACATATCTTAAATATTAATCAAGCCGGAAGTAGGGTTTTACCTCCATCGAGAGGGCTTGAACCTGGGTAAACATTGTGTCCCTTGCTTCCTGTTACCATCAGCCTAAGACGCACAGATCGGGACCCCCTACCCGAGATCCGTCGGTTTTGACACCGACAGCGAGCAATAAAACACTCAACATCCCGTCTCATCTTTGGCCAAAAGAAATGTGTAGCAAGTACGTCCTCCGTCTTCTTCACGCCAAAGTGTCCCATTAATCCTCCTCCATGTGCCTCCTGCAACAACAAAAGACGAACGGAGCTAGATGGAATGCATAGCTTGTTAGCACGGAACACAAATCCATCATTAACGACGAACTTGTTCAACATTCTTCCTTCTTTACAATTCTGCATTACATCTTTAAAATCAGCATCATGCACATATTGATTTTTGATGGTCTCCAAACCAAATATTTTGAAGTCAAGTTGTGAAAGCATAGTATAGCGACGAGACAATGCATCAGCAATGACATTTTCTTTACCCCTCTTGTATTTAATGACATAAGGGAAAGTCTCAATGAATTCAACCCATTTAGCATGTCTACGATTCAGTTTAGCTTGACTTTTAATATGTTTCAAAGATTCATGATCAGAGCGTATAACAAATTCTTTGGGCCATAAATAATGTTGCCATGTTTCTAAAGTCCGAACAAGAGCATATAATTCTTTATCATAAGTAGAATAATTCAGACTAGGCCCACTCAATTTTTCAGAGAAGTACGCAACAGGTTTGCCATCTTGTAATAACACACCTCCTAATCCAATTCCACTAGCATCACATTCAAGCTCAAAAGTCTTATTAAAATAAGGAAGTTGGAGTAAAGGAGCATGTGTCAATTTATCTTTCAATACCGTGAAGGCTTCTTCCTGTGTGGTACCCCAAAGAAAAGGCACATCTTTCTTTGTAAGCTCATTGAGAGGTGCAGCAATGGTGCTAAAATCTCTCACAAAACGCCTATAGAATCCAGCAAGGCCAAGAAAACTCCTCACTTGTGTGACCGTTTTGGGCTGCGACCAACTCTCAATAGCTTCAATCTTGGCTTTATCAACTTCAATTCCCTGTGGAGTAACAACATAGCCAAGAAAAGATACTCGGTCGATGCAAAAGGTGCACTTCCCAAGGTTAGCAAACAAACATGCATCACGTAAAGCAATAAAAACAGCACGTAAATGTTCCAAATGTTCCTCCAAAGATCTGCTATAAATCAGTATATCATCAAAATAGACTACCACAAATCGTCCAATAAAAGCACGTAAAACTTCGTTCATTAATCTCATGAAAGTACTAGGTGCATTAGTTAACCCAAAAGGCATGACTAACCACTCATATAATCCAAACTTAGTTTTAAATGCCGTTTTCCGTTCATCTCCCAATTTCATACGAATTTGATGGTATCCACTACGTACATCAACTTTGGAGAATATTGTAGAGCCACTCAATTCATCAAGCATATCATCTAGCCTAGGAATAGGATGACGATAACGAATAGTAATATTATTAACGCCTCTACAATCAACACACATACGTGATGTACCATCCTTTTTCGGCACTAGAATGATAGGAATAGCACAAGGACTAAGGGATTCGCGTATATAACCTTTGTCGAGCAGCTCCTGTACTTGATGCATAATCTCCTTCGTCTCCTCTGGATTGGTATGGTATGGTGCACGCTTGGGTAATGATGCACCGGAATTAAGTCAATCTGATGCTCAATCCCTCGAATGGGAGGTAATCCCGGTGGCAGTAGGAGGAAAAGAGGAAGGCACGTCCTCAAATGAAAATAATGCCTCTTTGCACACAAAAGCATAGCAAACAGATTTGTTAAAATCTAGCTCATCAATATCAGATTTGGTGGCAAGTAAAGATGCACTTTTCAATTTAATTTCAGAAACAACACTAGATGGTTTACTATTAGGCTTCATTTGTTGCTCAAATTCTTTTGCCACAATCTGATTTTCACTCTTATGTTTCTCCTGTTTTGCTTTATTAGCTCTATTAATATCATCTTTCAGAATGGACTCAGGAGTCATAGGAAGCAAAGTAATATTTTTATCCTTATGAACAAGAGTATACTGATTGTTTCTACCATGGTGTACAGAATTTTTATCAAATTGCCATGGTCGACCAAGTAATAAGGAACATGCTTGCATAGGTACCGCATCACAATCAACATAATCAGCATATGTAGAGATACTAAAATGCACACGAACAATACGTGTTACCTTAACCTTGCCGCTGTTGTTGAACCATTGGATGTAGTAAGGATGTGGATGTGGTCTTGTGGTGAGAGATAGCTTCTCCACCATCTCCATGCTTGCCAAGTTGTTGCAGCTCCCTCCATCTATGATGACGCGCATAGAACGTTCCTTCACAACTCCCTTTGTATGGAACAAATTGTGCCTCTGATTTTGCTCAGCTTGTGTTACCTGCACACTCAAAACACGTTGAGCAACTAAACTTTCATACCTGTCAGCGTCTTCGGGAGCCATGTATTGCATCTCATGATCAGAATCAGCTCCACCGTGTTCTTCACTTGTAATAAGCGCCAAAGTCTCCTCATCATAGTCACTAGCGGACTCATACCCACCATCCTCAGTAGCAATCATCACATGCTGAGATTTGCATTCTCTCGCATAATGACCTCTTCCCTTACAACGACGACAAATAATATCACTTGTGTGCCCTGTTGATGCCATGGAAGAAGAAGAGCTTTGTGCAGGCCCGGCAGGTGCGCTCTTGGCAGATAGTAGTGGTTGTGCCTGCTTTCTTGTATCACGGCTGTAGGTGGCACCTGATGGAGGTGCTGGTGTAGTGGAAGTAGAAGATGCACGCGGTGCCCATGATGAAGGTCGACCTGCAGAAAAGTTAGTTCGCGCCAATGCCTATTGATCCTGCACTTCACGTTCAGCTTTACAAGCAGGATGGAATAAACGAGTGATATTAGTATACTCCTTATACTCTAGAATGGTCTGAATCTCTCTATTTAGTCCACCCATAAAACATGCAAGCATAGCTTCATTCTCCTCAACAATACCACATCTAATCATGCCAGTTTGTAATTCCTCATAATATTCTTCTACAGAATTTTTTCCTTGTCTTAAACGCTGCAATTTTTGAATTAATTCACTTTGATAATATGGTGGAACCCAACGAGTACGCATAGCAGTTTTCAAAGCAGCCCAAGTAGCTGGAATAGGATATAATCTACAATGTTCAGACCACCAAACACATGCAAGCTAGTGAAAGCACAAACAGCAGCAGGAACACGTCTCTCCTCAGGATATTGTAAACATGTAAATTGTTGTTCAGTTTCTAACTCCTAAGTAAGATATATATCAGGAACATATTGTTGAGTGTAATAAGACGGCGGCGGGCTGCACATGCCCGATGCGTGTATGGGCGCGCACCAGGCGTGTGTGGTGCGTCGGGACCGTGGGACGTGTGTGCGTGCGTGTGTGCGTGCGTGACTGGGCAGATGTAGTAGCCAGGCTAGCTGGGACGCAGTGATAGCGCATGTTTGTTGAGGGCTCGGCAGAGGAAGCGCGAGAGCGCGTCGTGCGCACTCTGAGCGGGCCGAACTGGGTGGCGTAGTGGTCAAGCCGTGAGCTAGTCGTGGGGTGGGTCACCCGGGTATAAAGGGGCATCGTTGTGTTGGCTGTAACGGTGCTGGGGTGTGCGTTTGAGTTCGTGCTCAATATACACAGGCATTCGAGCGCCGGGAGAAAAGTACCTCACCAAGTCTCTGATTGTCTTCCTCCTCGTCTCCTTCTCGTTTTGGTTCGAGCCACTGCACCAGGAGAGAGAGAGTTGACACTGGGAGAGACTGGGAGGAGTACGCGTCGGTGCAGCAGCAAGGTGTTCGATCACCGGTGGAGCTCGGTCGCTGCGTTCCTCAAGCTCGGACCTTGTCTAAGGTGATCACCGGAGGGACAGGGTTCCATTTTTGCCCTGACACATATCTACACTCAAATGGTGGAATATTCAAGTTCAGTTTAGGAAGATGGTCATGATCTCGTACCTGAAGGACATCCCTACCATTGTGATTATTTGCATGTGGACGACCTGGTGGTTGTGGTGCTGGTGGTTGCACGTAGTTTTGATTTTGATCAACCTCATCCTTGTAATCTCCCGCATAATCATCCTCCGCATCAGCAACAAGAGCCACAGAAGTATCAAGAGCAGCACCAATAGTTTGGCCAGGCTGAAGAATGACACGGCTCGCTCGGCGGAGGGCTATTTCGCGACGTGGAGGTAGTTGTTGTTGTTGCAGAGGTGCGGCAGGTGCAGCCAGTGGTGGAAGACGTGCAAGCAGTTCAATAAATCTGTTATCGAGCTTTGTTTCAAATGTCTTCTCAAGGCCAGTGATCTTCTCCATGGCCTCTTGAAAATTGTTCAGCACATCTTGCACCTGTTCAGTCATCATTTGCTGAAACTTATCATGAAGATCCTTGTTCGTTAAGTTCTCCTAGTCAATCTCGTCGGCTTGTGATCCTAGCATGGTTAGAAACACAAAAGAATATGATCCTATAGACTACTAACAAGTGGTGGTGGTGGGTGTCACAAATCCGTCAAGCAAAACTCAAATTCTTAAGTTCTTACCCAGCAGCAGGCGGTGATCGGCAACCGTTGTAGTCAAATCTCTCAAAGCTTGGATAGAGAGATTACTAGGGAGAGCCAAACGCGCGACATAGATGTATGTGGAGCTGGGAAGGCTTATAATATGGTAGCAAACGGGTCAGCAATAATCAATTCAGATATGCAAAGTTGAATAAATGCGCAACGACGGTACTATGCTGGTCCTAGGCTAGACCGTGCTAGAGACGCGAGCCAAGAACACTAACAAAATCACGGCGCTGGATGTAAACAAGGGAAAAGCACACTCTGGAATTTTTTTTCACTCTGTTTTTTTTGCGCTCCTCTTTTTTTGTGAAAAATCACTATAATGGCGAGTGTCTCAAAACTCTTCCCAGGTCAAACTGACAGGATAGGCACGGAATTTTTTGACCATTTTTTTCTGACTGCCCGGACCCAAAAACTTGAAATGGGTCAAAAAAACTTTCTATAACGGTGACTGTCTCAATACGCTTGGAAGCACCTAAAAATAGGATAGGGGGAATTTTTTGGTCAAGTGCGTTTTTGGAAAATTTTGGGCCTAAACGGAGGGTGGTTTCCGGACTCCTTTTTTCGGAAACCTACTCATGCAAGGAAACACGAATCGGAAATTAGATGGATCTCGAAAACAAACCTAATATGAAAGTAACTCGGGTTGGTGGTGTATATATGGTGGTAGGATATGGCAGCAGTGGTGGTATATGGTAGCGGTGGTGGTATATGGATACGAAGCAGTGGAGGTATATGGATACGGATTGGTGGTGGTATATGGATATGGATTCGGAGCGGTGGCGGATCAGCGGTGGTGGTAGATGGCAGGAGCGATGACGATGGTGTGGCGGCGCCGTGACAACTTGTGAACAGAACTTGAAACTCCAAGGGAAACTAGACGCTAAGACAAGCAACTTGACACGACGATGCAACCGCAAATTCAACAAAGCAAATACAGAAGAGATTAATCAAAGGCTCAGATTGGTTCGGATAGGATGAACTAACCCTATTTTTTTTGGCTTTTTCGTGGACTATAGGTATGAATAAAAGACTCGATCTAAACTACGAAAAACTGTAAAATCTCACCGAGCAACCTGAAAATTTGATACCAGTTGATAGAGGCAAAGGTGTCCCGTCTTTCGATGAGATGGTGGCTATCGTTTTGGTGGAAGTCGACTTTGACGATCCGACTACGAACGTGTGAGGACGTCGCGCCTTAGCAATTGCTAAACCAACTCCGAGAGGTTATTGACCACGCCGGAGCACGATCAACCTGACCACGAAGGTCTATTTCTTGCAAGCAAATGAAGAACAAGCAAGAAACAAAGATTGCAATCTGGATATTGCGAATAACAGAGGAAAGCTTTATTAATGAAGGTGGGGTTCTGTGACGCCTTTGTCTGGTCGTTGAACACAAACGAAGTACGCGAAGTTGCAGCTATGGTGAACTTTTAATCTAAACAAAACCCAATGTTTAAACGGTGCCCTAAGGGATGTATATATGGAGGAAGAGGGGGCAATTTCGTGTCCCTTGGTGGAGGGGTCCGAAATCAACCCTATCTCTTGTTTCCGCACACATACGAACTCTAAAAATAGCCTATACTTATGTATTTCGAAATTACATGGGCCTGGCCCAATAATAAGGTGACGCGGCACCTAGAATAGCCTCGGGACGAAATTTATGTAGTCGCATCTTGTATATTTTGTCCAAGGCTTCATGCACCCGTTATGGAGGCTTCAAAGTACTGAAATCATCACTTGTAACTCCGTTCTTGTTCCCCTTGCGCATGCCATCATCTCCATGCTTGTTCTTGCTCCAATGTTCATCCTTCTCCAAGCTAGGCCCTTCATTTGTAAGCAAAAAAAAGTATCCAATTTAGGCATCATATTCTCAGGAACATTAGAATCATTACCAAGAAACGGAAGTACCTGATAATTTAATTGGCGTGCGCGAGCTCTAGTAATTGGTCCAGTATATGTAGTAGTAGGGGTTGTGGGTGTAACAATGGTATTGATGTCCTCATCAAACGTGGCTCATGATACCAAGATGATGTAGGGCGGAACCCTAGGGGCCGATCTTTCACGTTTGGAGTGGATCCTACAGGGAAACGTGAAGAACGCGCAGGAGAACACAAGGGAAAACACGGGGAGAAATGAGAGAAACACTCAACCGACAAGGAATCGATCACACAAGGGCTTGATTACCGAAAGCACATGGTAACACATGATCCAAAATCAACAAAGGAAGATACAAGAGTAATCGTTCTTCTCCGTGAGGAGGTCTTGATTGTCTTCTTTGGATGGAGGCCTTGAATCCGAATGGATCTTCTCCGAAGAGGCACGGTCCCTCACGTGGAGCAGATCCGGTACGGATGAGCAGAGCTCTATCTCTAAATGAGCTATCACAATGCTAACCCTAAAACATAGGTGGGGATGGAGTATATATAGTATAGGGGTGAAGAGGGGTACATGGGCCTTGGCCCTTACACTGTTCGCAGACAGGGAGGGCCGGATGTCCGGGCGTCGGGCCGGCTGTCCGATGCCTCGCGAGGGGCCGGATGTCCGGGCTGAAGGGCCGGATGTCCGGGGTGGTGCAGCTGGCAGTTCTGTTCTCTGGATGGGCGAGGTCGGATGTCTGCTCGGAGGGGCTGGATGTCCGCTGCTTCGGGAGGCACTGGATGTCCGGTGTGTTGGTCGAATGTCCGGGCTGTCGGGGCAACCTTCTGTGCTGCCTGGACGCTGGTGCCAGATGTCCAGGATTTTGGCCGGATTTCCGATGAGGGGGGCCGGATGTACGGGCTAGACAACGGATGTCCGGTCCCTGTAGCTTCTTCTGCAGAGGCCTGGCCGTGTAGATCTCCAGGGGCCAGATGTCTGGGGTCCTGGCCGGATGTCCGATGCTTGGAGGCTGCTCTTGCCTTCTTCCATTGGTTCTGTTCTTCCGTGGACTTGGGGTCTTGACCATCTTCATGTGCATCCTCGGGAGGGTCCTCTTGGTACCTAATCATGCACAACATTCCGGATTGAGGTAGTAGCCATGTCTCGAGAGGATCATGTGATATATCACTAAGGAGAGAAGTCACCTCGGCTTTGAGAGCTCTAGCTCGTGCTCTAGTCATGGGTCCTCTTGGTGCTTGATGAGATGATGGAAGGTCCATGGGGATGACCGAAGGATGCTCCACATCATCTCCCCCCCATGGGAAAGATCCGTCCTCGGATCGAAATCCTCATCACCAAGGTACGGGAAGAGATCGGAGACGTTGAAGATGTCGCTCATGTTATACTTGTCGTGTGGGAGATCGATCTTGTAAGCATTGTTGTTGTAGCGTGCTAGCACCTTGAAGGGTCCATCGGCTTGAGGGAGAATCTTGGACTTGCGTTTGTTGGGGAAGCGGTCCTTGCTAAGGTGTAGCCACACGAGGACTCCAATGTTGAATATCATGGGATGCTTGTTGACGTTGAGTTTGGTCGCGAGTCGTTGTACTTGGCGCTCGCTAGTGTGCCTTGTATCTTCATGCATCTTCTTGATTTAGCTTGCACGGGTACTTGCGTCGAGGTCGGTGCGCTCTTGTAGAGGAAGAGGTAGAATGTCCAATGGGGACAACGGGTTGAAGCCGTAGACGACCTCGAAGGGGGACTTGTCGGTCACCGAATGTCTTGCACGGTTGTAGGCATACTCGGCGATGGGTAGACACTCCTCCCACTCCTTGATGTTCTTCTTGATCAACATGCGAAGTAGAGTGATAGTGTACGGTTCATCGCCTCCATTTGGCCGTTGGTTTGAGGATGGTATGTGGATGAGAACAAGAGCTTGAATCCGAGCATGGCACATGGCGTCTTCCGAAAGTAACTCAAGAACTTGGCGCGCGGTTGGAGACGATTGTCTTTGGTACTCCATGGAGGCGCAAGATTTCCCTACAAAAGAGATTTGCAATGTGTGAAGCATCGTCTATCTTGTTGCAAGGGATGAAATGCGCCATCTTAGAAAATCGGTCCACAACAACAAACACGAAATCTTTTCCATTTTGAGTTCTAGGCAAACCAAGTACAAAATCCATGCTAATGTCTGCCCAAAGTTGATAAGGAATATGAAGGGGCATGTAAAGACCATGGGATTGCGCTTTAGACTTAGCTTTGCGACATGTAGAGCATCGGTTGGTGAATCGTGAGACGTCGCGGAACATCTTGGGCCAAAAGTAGTTCTTGGAGAGCGTGGAAAATGTCTTGTCGCGTCCAAAATGTCCCATGAGTCTGCCTCCACGAGCCTCTTGCAAAAGGAGCAAACGAAGAGAAGACTCAGGAATGCATAGTTTGTTAGCTCTCATAAGATAACAATCCTTGATGTAATATTGTTCCCAAGATATATGCATCAAACATTTAGCATAAGGAGTCGCAAAAGATGGATCATTAGCATACAAGTCTTTTATGTGCTCAAAGCCAATAACATTCAACTCAAGTTTAGTGACAAGCGTGCATATGCATGAAAGTGCATCCGCAACTACATTTTCCTTACCCTTAATGTAGTTGATCACATAGGGGAAAGATTCAATAAATTCACTCCATTTGGCATGACGCTACTTCAACTTAGTTTGACCTGTTAAGTACTTAAGCGTTTCATGATCTGGATGACAAACTCATGAGGTCTAAGATAATGTTCCCAAACATGTAGCACACGCACTAAAGCATACAATTCTTTTTCATAGATGGGATGGTTAACTTGCGCACCGGAGAGTTTTTCACTAAAATAAGCAATGACACATTTTTCTTGCATCAAAACTCCGCCAATTCCGGTACCACTTGCATCACAATGAACCTCAAAAGTTTTGTCAAAGTTGGGCAAAGCAAGAATCAGAGCATGAGTAAGCAAGGACTTGAGCTCATCAAAAGCGGTAGATTGCAAAGATCCCCAAACAAAAGGAGCATTCTTCTTACTCAAAGCTTGCAAAGGAGCGGCAATAGTGCTAACGTCTTTCACAAAGCGACGATAAAAACCCGCAAGACCAAGAAAACTACGCGCTTGTTGCAAATTAGGTGGGTTGGGGCCAAGTTTTAATTGCTTCAATTTTAGATTCATCAACATGGACACCCTTGGAAGATACAACAAAACCCAAGAAAACCACTTTGTCAACACCAAATGTGCACTTTTTCATGTTGGCATAAAGACGTTCCTTGCGAAGGGTTTGCAAAACGGCCCTAACATGATTAATATGCTCTTTCATGGATTTGCTAAAAACAAGAATGTCATCAATGTAAACCACAACAAAGACTCCAATATAAGGTCGAAGCACAAAATGCATAAGACGCACGAAAGTACCGGGAGCCTCCGATAAACCCATAGGCATAACTAACCACTCATATAAGCCAAATTTTGTTTTGAAAGCAGTTTTCCATTCATCACCCTCTTGTATGCAGATTTGATAATAGCCACTTTTAAGATCAATTTTTGAGAAATAGTTGGCTCCACTAAGTTCATCAAGCATATCATCTAAGCGAGGAATGGGATGCCTATAGCGAACGGTATAGCATTTATAGGTCTACGATCGGAACACAAGCGGGAACTTCCATCTTGCTTAGGCACAAGTATAATGGGAACGGCACAAGGGCTTAAGCTTTCACGTACATGACCGTTGTCGATGAGTTATTATACTTGCCGCTGAATCTCCTTAGTTTCTTCGGGGTTGACATGGTATGGAGCTTTGTTTGGAAGTGGCGCTCCGGGGATGAGGTCGATTCAATGCTCAATGCCTTGAAGAGGAGGTAGACCCGGAGGTAGCTCATTGGGGAAAACATCTTGGAATTCCTGCAAAAGAGATTGAAACACCAAAGGTAGCTCGTGAGAGGTGTTAGTTTTTGGTTCTCCGTCCTTGCACACAAGAACAAAGTGCATCACACTCGATGGGTTCTCACATACTTCTCTCATCTCACTTTTTGTGGAAAATAGTATCAGGTTTTTCTCTCTAGGTGAAGGGTCGCTCAAGTTTGGCTTATGGCTCTCACTCACTTTTGGGTGGATCACTTTCTCACTCTTCTCTCCACGATGGGTGGCTTGCTTGTCGGCTATCACTTGACTAGGAGACATAGGTCGTAGCACATATTCCTTCCCTTTCATCTTGAGCTATAGTGATTTGTGCGCCCGTTGTGGATGACTCCACGGTCGAATTGCCATGGCCTACCAAGAAGGAGGTGGCAAACGGTCATGGGGACCACATCACACTCCAAAGTGTCTTCATAGGCACCAATTTTGAAGGAGACTTGGACCGTATGCTCAACTCATATAGTTCCGAAGTCACTTAGCCATTGAACCTTGTAGGGGTGCGGGTGCTTCCTCTTGACCAATTGAAGCTTGGAGCATAGTTCTTCACTTTCCAAGTTGTGACAACTAACTCCATCGATGATGACCTTGACGGATCGTCCATTGATGCCAGCCTTTGTGTGGAAGATGTGGCATCTTTGGTCTTCTTCTTGTTGATGTTGAAGAGTCAAGACCTTGGAGACAACGAGAGCGGGGCTCAAATCCTCATCACAAAAGACTTGATCATCTTCATCCTCGTTCACGCGCCGGTGCATGGCCACTTTCTCAAGAGCTTACATCTCCTCATCACTCATGGAGTCATATGTGCCATCGTCGTTGAGGATCATGGTGCGCTTATTTGTGCATTCATAAGACTTGTGGCCTCGGCCGCCGCAAGTGAAACACTTGAAGGAGCTTGTCTTCACGGTCTCATCGGTCGGAGTACATGATGAAGCATGCGGCTTGAAGTTGCTTGTAGTAGGAGGAAGATGACTTGAACTTGCTGAAGTTTTCTTGTAACTTGAATTGTCGTCATTGCTTGGAGAAGGCTTGGTTGATGTAGAGGTTGGATGAGTTGTTGAAGCTTAGTTGTTGGAGAAGCCGTAGGTCTTGGATGAGTACTTGGCGTACTTGAAGTCACCTTGCACTTGGCGTTCCGCCTTTGTAGCTTGATGCACGAGCTCAATGAGATTGGAGTAGGGTTGGAAGTCGGCGATCTTCTTGATGAGATGATTGAGTCCATTCAAGAATCGTGCCATTGTTTGCTCCTCATCTTCCGTGACATTCGCTCGAATCATGGCTATCTCCATTTCCTTGTAGTATTCTTCAACACTCTTTGTTCCTTGCTTGAGGAGTTGGAGTTTCTTGAAGAGATCGCGGTTGTAGTAGGTTGGCACAAAACATGCTCGCATGACTTCCTTCATTTGAGCCCAAGTGGTGATAGGAGGTTCACCTCTTGCTTGTCTGCGCTCAAGGACTTGTTCCCACCATATGAGCACATAGTCTTGGAACTCAAGTGATGCCATAGAGATCTTCTTCTCTTCCTCATAGTTATACAAACGAAAGATTTTGTCGACCTTCAATGCCCATGAGAGGTATTCTTCGGGATCATTGCTTCCATTGAACTTGGGCATTGTGAATTTGAGCTTGCCATAGTGTTGCTCTTCATTGTGTTGTTGGCGATGGTGATGATGACGCCCTTGCCGTGGAGGGTAATCATCCTCATGTTGTTCTTGGCGTGGAGGAAGTCCATGATTAACTTGTTCTTGTTGAACTTGAGGTTGAGTTGGAGCTTGACGAGCTTGTGAAGGAGCTTGAGGAACTTGACGTGGCACACACGGTTGGTAGTTCCTCTCTTGGATTTCTTCTCAAAGGGCTTCCTCTTGATTGTGCCATTCGCGATTGCGGTTGGCGATGGCTCGACTTGATTCTTGAAGGGCACGTTGCGCCTCAAGAGCTTGCGCTTCTCGTTGTTGTTGTTGAAGACGTTGAGCCTCGGCGTCTTGTTCCTCTTGGTGTAGACGCGCTTGTTCTTCTTCTTGGAGCCATAGTCACTGTCATTCTTGAGCTTGAGCAAAAGCAACTTGGTTTGATTGAGGACGAGGGACTTGCTCATCGACTTGCTCTTGTGAATGCTTGTCGTGTAGCGGGTTGCGAGATGCATGATGGTCTTGACACGCGGCTCGTTGAAGAGTGTTCGATGACGGTGTACTTGAGCCAGAGAAGGAGTCGTTGGAGTGTCGACTTGAGTGGCTCCGTCTTGAGTATGAAGAAGTTGAAGGAGGACGGTTCACCAACAAGGCGCGGATCTCGTCCATTCTTGCATCATTCTCTTTCTTGTCGCCTCGAGCTTGTTGTCGAAGTAGTCTCGTGTACGTTGCTCGTAGAGTCACAAGTCAGAGGCGAGGTTGTCGATGCGGTCGTTCATTGCTTGTTGCTCTTGATGCAACGCTCGTTGTGCACCAAAGAGGTGGTTCTTGGTGACGTATGATGACATGTCATCGTCTTGCTCGATGAAGAGTGGGTTGGTAGAAGTACTCGGCATATCCATCATTCCAAGCAAAATGTGAGTGGTAGAAAGAAAAGAACTTATACCAATGTACCTTGACCGATGTTGACAATAAATCAAGTTCACTCAAATGCGGCCAATGAAAGAGCACTATTGGTACCAATTCTTGTCGGTTCTCACACCTACACAAGTAAAAGCTTATGGTGGAGCTTGGTTAGGATGGTGGCACAAGATTTGATGCAGTTGTAAGTGAGCTTCAATAATGTTGGAAAAGATTCAATAATTTGCAAATGCAACAAGTAGACAAAGAAAGTAGTGGTACATGGAAACACACACGCAAATAGATAAGTGGGATTGTGCAAACCAAAAGTGAGCCAAAATGTGGAGTCCATGAAAATGCTCTTGTTGCACAATACTAGAGAGACGCTAGCATGATTGCACAATAGGCGGATACGGAGCTTGTGCACAACCTACTAGGCAGAAAGTCAATGATCTCTATCCCAAGTATGCTATATGTATGGTATTTCGGTGCTATGATCCAAGATGATCTTATATGACAATCTTAATGTAGTATGATGCTATGGTTCTTGCTTATAAGCTCTTTCCTTATCTTTCCTCTTTGCTTGAAAGCTTGGGTGGCTCTTCCACTTTTGAGCTCTTTTTTCATGCAAAACTTCACGAACCAAGATAGCAATTGTGTATGCTAGGACAACTTTGTGACACACACGTTGATGCCAAGATATGCACCACTATGTTATGGTATGTATGCTATGGAGTATGATCACTAATGTGCACAAGTCACGTTGTTGGCAATACTCAATGGCTAGTCTCGATGGGTAAGCAATGCAAAATTAAGGCCATGTGGGTATCAATGCAATTGCAAGGTATGACGAAGATATCATCGAAGTTACCGCCCTTGGCGATGATGAGTAGTCGATGGAGATGAGCGGTGGTGATGTCGATGTCGAACTGTACCTATATAGACGAAACACAATAGGACACGGGAACAACAACCCCAAATTTCAAAGACCCACAACGTGTCAAAATCGACATAGGAGGTAGTGGTGAGCGGTGGTGGTGCTTGTGGAAAGCGTTGGGGGTATGCGGAAGTAAGTGTGGGCACCGGGGTAAAATTGAGCGAAAGTATGCGGAAATGGGCGCGGGGGATGGAGTTGCTGCTGCCAGGGGACGGATGTCCGGGCCAACTGCCGGATGTCCGGTGGACACGGGGCAGATGTCCGGGCGCCTGGATCAGGGACGAACACGATGAACTCCACGGGAAAAATTGCAACTCCGGGGCAAAATTCAGATGAATTGGTGGATGGAAATCGCGGGAGAGATGGGGAAAAGCTAGATCAACTCAATGCAAAGCAGATCCATGGATCAAATCCAATAAAACTTCATCACACCAACAAATCACAAAAAACATTTGGGGCTATTTTTGGTGGGGAATTTTCGGATTTAGGATGAAAACAACAAAATCAAGCTAGAAAACACGGGGTAGGGGCTCCAAAAACGTGATCAACGTGGCTCATGATACCAAGATGATGTAGGGCGGAACCCTAGGGGCCGATCTTTTACGTTTGGAGTGGATCCTATGGGGAAACACGAAGAACGCGCGGGAGAACACAAGGGAAAACATGGGGAGAAACGAGAGAAACACTCAACCGTCAAGGAACCGATCACACAAGGGCTAGATCACCGAAAGCACAAGGTAACACATGATCCAAAATCAACAAAGCAAGATACAAGAGTAACCGTTCTTCTCCATGAGGAGGTCTTGATTGTCTTCTCTGGATGGAGGCCTTGAATCCGAATGGATCTTCTCCGAAGAGGCACGGTCCCTCACATGGAGTAGATCCTGTACGGATGAGCAGAGCTCTATCTCTAAATGAGCTATCACGATGCTAACCCTAAAACGTAGGTGGGGACGAAGTATATATAGTCTAGGGGGTGAAGAGGGGTACATGGGACTCAGCCCTTACACTGTACACAGACAGGGAGGGCCGGATGTCCGGGTGTCGGGCCGGATGTCTGGTGGCTCGCGAGGGGCCGGATGTCCGGGCTGAAGGTTCGGATGTCCGGGCTGGTGCAGCTGGCCCTTCTGTTCTCTGGATGGGCGACGCCGGATGTCCACTCGGAGGGGCCAGATGTCCGCTGCTTCGGGAGGCGCCAGATGTCCGGGGTGCTGGCCGGATGTCCGGGTTGTCGGGGCAACCTTCTGTGCTCCCTGGACGCTGGTGCGAGATGTCTGGGATTTTGGCCGGATTTCCGGTGAGGGGGGCCGGATGTCCGGTCCCTGTAGCTTCTTCTGCAGAGGCATGGCCGTGTAGATCTCTAGGGGCCGGATGTCCGGGGTCCTGGCCGGATGTCCGGTGCCTGGAGGCTGCTCTTGCCTTCTTCCATTGGTTCTCTTCTTCTGTGGACTTGGGGTCTTGACCATCTTCATGTGCATCCTCGGGAGGGTCCTCTTGGTACCTAATCATGCACAACATTCCGGATTGAGGTAGTAGCCATATCTTGAGAGGATCATGTGATATATCACTAAGGAGAGAAGTCACCTCGGTTTCGAGAGCTCTAGCTCGTGCTCTAGTCATGGGTCCTCTTGGTTCTTGGTGAGACGATGGAAGGTCCATGGGGATGACCGAAGGATGCTCCGCATCACAATGCATCAGCAATAACATTTTCTTTACCCTTCTTGTGTTTAATGACATAAGGGAAAGTCTCAATGAATTCAACCCATTTAGCATGTCTATGATTCAGTTTAGCTTGACTTTATATGTTTCAAAGATTCATGATCAAAATGTATATAACAAATTCTTTGGGCCATAAATAATGTTGCCAGGTTTCTAAAGTCCGAACAAGAGCATATAATTCTTTATCATAAGTAGAATAATTTAGACTAGGCCCACTCAATTTTTCAGAAAAGTATGCAACAGGTTTGCCATCTTGTAATAACATACCTCCTAATCGAATTCCACTAGCATCACATTCAAGCTCAAATGCCTTATTAAAATCAGGAAGTTGGAGTAAAGGAGCATGTGTCAACTTATCTTTCAACACCGTGAAGGCTTCTTCCTGTGCGGTACCCCAAACAAAAGGCACATCCTTCTTTGTAAGCTCATTGAGAGGTACAGCAATGGTGCTAAAATCTCTCACAAAACTCCTATAGAATCTAGCGAGGCCAAGAAAATTCCTCACTTGTGTGACCGTTTTGGGCTGCGGCCAACTCTCAATAGCTTCAATCTTGCCTTTATCAACTTCAATTCCCTGTGGAGTAACAACATAGCCAAGAAAAGATACTCGGTCGGTGCAAAAGGTGCACTTCCCAAGGTTTCCAAACCAACGTGCATCACATAGAGCAATAAAAACAACACGTCAATGTTCCAAATGTTCCTCCAAAGATCTGCTATAAATCAATATATCATCAAAGTAAACTACCACAAATCATCCAATGAAAACACATAAAACATTGTTCATTAATCTCATGAAGGTACTAGGTGCATTAGTTAACCCAAAAGGCATTACTAACCACTCATATAATCCAAACTTAGTTTTAAATGCTGTTTTCCATTCATCCCCCAATTTCATACGAATTTGATGGTATCCACTATGCAAATCAACTTTGGAGAATATTGTAGAGCCACTCAATTCATCAAGCATATCATCTAGCCTAGGAATAGGTTGACGATAACGAATAGTAATATTATTAATGCTTCTACAATCAACACACATACGCGATGTACCATCCTTTTTCGGCACTAGAATAATAGGAACAACAAAAGGACTAAGGGATTCACGTATATAACCTTTGTCTAGAAGCTCCTGTACTTGATGCATAATCTCCTTCGTCTCCTCTGGATTGGTACGGTGTGGTGCATGGTTGGGTAATGATGCACCGGGAATTAAGTCAATCTGATGCTCAATCCCTCGAATGGGAGGTAATCCCGGTGGCACGTCTTGTGGAAATACATCAACGAACTCCTGCAAAATGTTAGTGACAGCAGGAGGCAAAGAGGAAGGCACGTCCTGGAATGAAAATAATGCCTCTTTGCACACAAAAGCATAGCAAACAGATTTTCTGAAATCTAGCTCATCAATATCAGATTTAGTGGCAAGTAAACATGCACTTTTCAATTTAATTTCAGAAGCAACACTAGATGGTTTACTATTAGGTTTCATTTGTTGCTCAAATTCTTTTGCCACAATCTGATTTTCACTCTTATTTTTCTACTATTTTGCTTTATTAGCTCTATTAATATCATATTTCAAAATGGAATAAAGAGTCATAGGAAGCAAAGTAATATTTTTATCCTTATGAACAAGAGTATACTGATTGTTTCTACCATGGTGTACATAATTTTTATCAAATTGCCATGGTCGACCAAGTAATACGGAACATGCTTGCACAGGTACCACATCACAATCAACATAATCAGCATATGTAGAGATACTAAAATGCACACGAACAGTACGTGTTACCTTAACCTTGCCACTGTTGTTGAACCATTGGATGTAGTAAGGATGTGGATATGGTCTTGTGGTGAGAGATAGCTTCTCCACCATCTCCATGCTAGCCAAGTTGTTGCAGCTCCCTATATCTATGATGAGGCGCACAAAATGTTCCTTCACAACTCCCTTCGTATGGAACAAATTATGCCTCTGATTTTGCTCAGCTTGTGTGACCTACACACTCAAAACACGTTGAGCAACTAAACATTCATACCTGTCAGTGTCTTCAGGAGCCATGTATTGCGTCTCATGATCAGAATCATCTCCACTGTGTTCTTCACGTGTAATAAGAGCCAAAGTCTCCTCATCATAGTCACTAGTGGACTCATACCCACCATCCTCAGTAGCAATCATCACACGCTGAGATTTGCATTCTCTCGCATAATGACCTCTTCCCTTACAACGACGACAAATAATATTACTTGTGTGCCCAGTTGATGCCATGGAAGAAGAAGAGCTCTGTGTAGGCCCGGCAGGTGCGCTCTTGGCAGATAGTGGTGGTTGTGCCTACTTTCTTGTATCACGACTGGAGGTGGCACCTAATGGAGGTGCTGGTGCAGTAGAAGTAGAAGATGCACGCTGTGTCCATGTATGAAGGTCGACCTGCAGAAAAGTTAGTTCGCTCCAATGCTTGTCGATCCTGCACTTCACGTTCAGCTTTACAAGCAAGATGGAATGAACGAGTGATATTAGTATACTCCTTATACTCTAGAATGGTCTGAATCTCTCTATTTAATCCACCCATAAAACATGCAAGCATAGCTTCATTCTCCTCAACAATACCACATCTAATCATGCCAGTTTGTAATTCTTGATAATATTCTTCTACGAAAAAAATTCCTTGTCTTAAACGCTGCAATTTTTGAAGCAATTCATGCTGATAATATGGTACGCATAGCAGTTTTCAAAGCAGCCCAAGTAGTTGGAATATGATATAATCTACAATGTTCAGACCACCATTCACATGCAAAACTAGTGAAAGCACAAATAGCAGCAGCAACCCATCTCTCCTCGGGATATTGTAAACATGTAAAACGTTGTTCAGTTTCTAACTCCAAAGTAAGATATATATCAGGAACATATCTACCCTCAAATGGTGCAATATTCAATTTTAGTTTAGGAATATGGTCATTATCTCGTACCTGAGGTGGTGGTGCAGGCCTACCGTTGCGAATATATACCTAAGATCGACCAACTGGTGGTGGTGCTGGTGGCTGCACGTAGTTTTGATTTTGATCAACCTCGTCCTCGTAATTGTCCTCCACCTCTGCAGTAGCAGCACGAGCTACAGAAGCACCAACAGCAGTAGCAGCGGCACCAGAATTTTGTCCTGGCTCAATAGGAACACGCTGTGCTCACCCTACTGTATCGCGGCTTAGATCTGGTTGTGGGAGACGTTTGAGTAATTCATCAAACTTGGCGTCCAACTTGGTGTCAATGGACTTCCCAATGTCATCCATCTTCTTCATTGCCTTACCAAAGCTGACCATCACGTCTTCCACCTGTTGACCCAACATTTGATGAAACTTATCATGAAGCTCCTTGTTCGTCATGTTCTCCCAGTCAATCTCGTCGGCTTGTGTTCCTGCCATAGTTAGCAGTAATAGAAATAGACAAGAATATGATCCTACAGACTACTGGAATATGGTTGTGGTGGGGTGTCACAAATCTGTCAAGCGAATCTCAAATTCTTACCAGTTCTTACCCAGCAGCAGGTGGTGATCGGCAACCGTTGTAGTCAAAACTCTCGAAGCTTGGATAGAGCGATTACCAGGGAGAGTCAAACGCACGACGTAGATGTATGTGGAGCTGGGAAGGCTTATAATATGGTAGCAAAAAGGGTTAGCAATAATCAATTCAGAGATGCAAAGTTGAGTAAACGCTCAACGACGGTACTGTGCTGGTCCTAGGCTAGATCGAGCTAGAGACGCGAGCTTAGAACACTAACAAAATATAGGCGCTACACAGAAACAAGGGAAGAGCACACTCTGATTTTTTTGCTTTTTTTGCGCTCCTCTTTTTTTTGCCGAAAAATCACTATAATGGCGAGTGTCTCAAAACTTTCCCAAGTCAAGATAGTAGGATAGACATGAATTTTTTGCGACAAATTTTGTTTTTTTTTCGACTGCCCAGATCCAAAAACTGGAAACGGCTCAAAAAAAACTTTCTATAACGAAGACTATCTCAAAACGCTTGGAAACACCTAAAAATAGGATAGCTATAAAAAAATTTGTCGAGTGCGTTTTTGGAAAATTTTGGGCCTAAACGGAGGGTGCTTTCCGGACTCTTTTTTTTTGGAAACCGACCTCTTCTACGGACGGCAAAAGATTGCTGGAATCTGAAACCTACTCAGACAAGGAAAACACAAATCTAGAAACAGATGGATCTCGAAAGTAAACCTAATATGAAATGGACTCGGAGTGGTGGTGGTATATGGATATGGATCAGTGGTGGTATATGGACTCGGATCGGTGGTGGTATATAGACGTGGGTCGATGGTGGTATATGGACTCGGAACGGTGTTGGTATATGGACTCGGAGCGATGTATCTGGTGTGGTGGTGGTATATGGCAGCGAATGATGAATCTGGTGTGGTGGTGGTGGTATATGGCAGAGGATAATGATGGTGCGGCGTCGGCGTGAATACTCGTGAATAGAACTCCAAACTCTAAAGGACTAGATGGTAAGACCAGCAACTAGACACGACGATGCAACCGAAAATTCAACAAAGCAAAATACTGAAAAGACTATGCAATGGCTCAGACTGTTTCAGATATGATGAACTAACCCTAATTTGTTTTGTGGCTTTTTCGTGGACTATAGGTATGAAGAACAGACTCGATCTAAAGTACGAAAAACTGTAAAATCTCACCGAGCAACTTGGAAATCTGATACCACTTGATATAGGCAAAGGTGTGCTGTCTTACGATGAGATGGTGGCTGTCGTTTGAGGGGAAGTCGACTTTGACGATCCGACTACGAACGTGAGAGGATGTCGCGCCTTAGCAATCACCTAAACCAACTCTGAGAGGTTATTGACCACGCCGGAGCACGATCAACCTGACCACGAAGGTCTATTTCCTACAAGCAAACGAAGAACAAGCAAGAAACTAAGATTGCAATCTGGATATTGTGAATAACAGAGGAAAGCTTTATTAATGAAGGTGGGGTTCTGTGATGCCTTTGTCTCGTCGTTGAACACAAACGAAGTACGCGAAGTTGCAGCTATGGCGAACTTTTAATCTAAACAAAACCCAAAGTCTAAACGGTGCCCTAAGGGCTGTATATATGGAGGAAGAGGGGGGAATTTCGTGGCCCTTGGTGGAGGGGTCCGAAACTAACCCTATCTCTTGTTTCCCCACACATGCAGACTCAAAAAATAGCCTATACTTATGTATTTCGAAATTACATGGGCCTGGCCCAATAATAAGGTGACGCAACACCTAGAATAGCCTTTGGATGAAATTTATCAAGTGGTATCTTGTATATTTCGTCCAAGGCTTCATGCACTCATTATGGTGGCTTCAAAGTCCTGAAATCATCACTTGTAACTCCATTCTTGTTCCCCTTGCGCATGCCATCATCTCCATGCTTGTTCTTGCTCCAATGTTCATCCTTCTCCAAGCTAGGCCCTTCATTTGTAAGCAAAACAAATATATCCAATTTAGGCAGCATCATATTCTCATGAACATTAGAATCATTACCAAGAAACGAAACCTGATAATTTAATTGGCGTGCGCGAGCTCTAGTAATTGGTCCAGTATATGTAGCAGTAGGGGCTTTGAGTGTAACAATGGTATTGATGTCCTCATCACAAAGAGTCCCATTAATCCTCCTCCACGCGCCTCCTACAACAACAAAAGACGAATAGAGATAGCTGGAATGCATAGCTTGGTAGCACGAAACACAAATCCATCATGATAGAGGCAAAGGTGTCCCGTCTTTTGATGAGATGGTGGCTATCGTTTTGGAGGAAGTCGACTTTGATGTTCCGACTACGAACGTGCGAGGACGTCGCGCCTTAGTAATCGCTAAACCAACTCCAAGAGGTTATTGACCACGCCGGAGCACGATCAACCTGACCATGAAGGTCTGTTTCCTGCTGGCAAACAAAGAATAAGCAAGAAACTAAGATTGCAATCTGGATATGTGAATATAAGAGGAAAGCTTTATTGATCAAGGTGGAGTTATGTGACGCCTTTGTCTGGTCGTCGAACACAAACGAAGTACGCGAAGTTGCAGCTATGGAGAACTTTAATCTAAACAAAACCCAAAGTCTTAACGGTGCCCTAAGGGCTGTATATATGGAGGAAGAGGGGGGAATTTCGCGGCCCTTGGTGGAGGGGTCCGAAAACAACCCTATCTCTTGTTTCCCCACACATACGGACTCTAAAAATATCCTATACTTATGTATTTCGAAATTACATGGGCCCGGCCCAATAATAAGGTGACGCAACACCTAGAATAGCCTCGGGATGAAATTTATGAAGTGGCATGTTGTATATTTCGTCCAAGGCTTCATGCACCCATTATGGTGGCTTCAAAGTCCTGAAATCATCACTTGTAACTCCGTTCTTGTTCCCCTTGCGCATGCCATCATCTCCATGCTTGTTCTTGCTCCAATGTTCATCCTTCTCCAAGCTAGGCCATTCATTTGTAAGCAAAACAAATGTATCCAATTTAGGCAGCATCATATTCTCATGAACATTAGAATCATTACCAAGAAACGAAAGTACCTAATAATTTAATTGGCGTGCGCGAGCTCTAGTAATTGGTCCAGTATATGTAGCAGTAGGGGCTGTGGTTGTAACAATGGTATTGATGTCCTCATCATCCTCCCCTTCTTTAAATGAAGTCGTCCTCGACAGAAGCTCATCTTCCTCACCCAAATAAGGCTTCAAATCTGCATTGATAAAAGTGGGACTAACCCCAAGATCTGCAGGCAGCTCAAGTTTATATGCATTATCATTTATCTTCTCCAACACCTTAAAAGGACCATCAGCACGAGGCATTAGCTTTGATTTGTGCAAATAAGGAAATTTGTCCTTCGCAAATGTAACCAAACAAGATCTCCAGGTGCAAACACAACATGTTTTCTACCCTTATCTCCAGCAAGTTTATATTTAGCATTCATACGCTCAATGTTTTCCTTAGTTAACTCATGCATTTTTAAAATCAATTCAACACGTTGTTTAGCATCAAAATTAACCTTCTCCGAAGATGGAAGAGGCAACAAATCAATAGGTGCACGAGGTAGGAAACCATACACAACTTCAAAAGGGCACATCTTAGTAATAGAATTCAATGAATGATTATAAGAAAATTCAATATGAGGCAAGCATTCCTCCCACATTTTCTTATTATTTTTCAAAACAGCCCTAAGCATAGTAGACAATGTTCTATTGACTACTTCAGTTTGTCCATCAGTTTGGGGGTGACAAGTAGTACTAAAAAGCAGTTTAGTCCCCAACTTAGCCCATAAACATCTCCAAAAGTGGCTAAGAAATTTAGTATCACGATCTGAAACAATAGTATATGGCACAACATGCAAGCGAATAATTTCATGAAAGAACAATTCAGCAACATTAACAACATGATCGCTTTTATGACATTATATAAAGTGTGCCATTTTCGAGAATCTATCCACGACAACAAATATGCTATGCCTCCCTGATGTAGGGCAGAACCCTATGTGGACGATCTTTCACGTTTGGAGATGATCCTACGGGGAAACAAGAAGAACACGCGAAAGAACTCAAGGGAAATCACGGGGAGAACGAGAGAAACCACTCAACCGACAAGTAATCAATCACACGAGTGCTAGATCATCGAAAGCATAAGGTAACACATGATACAAAATCAAAAAGGGGAGGATACAAAGGGAACCGTTCTTCTCCGTGAGGAGGTCTTGGGGGTCTTACCTTGAAGGGGTCTTGAATCCGCTTGGGGGATCTTCTCCGAAGAGGTCGTGAGCTCCGAGGAGAAGTAACCAAGTGGATGAGCAAGGCTCTCACACCAAATATGAGCTAAACCAATGCTAACCCTAGCTAGGAGGTGGGAGAGGTCTATTTATAGTCTAAGTGAATGAAAGGGTAAGTGGCTTCGGCCCAACACACCGGCGGACGCACATGCGTCGGACGTCCGACATGTGCCGGTCGTCCGGAGGCTCGCGGGGGTCCGGACGTCCGTAGGTCTTCAGACTTCCGTTGATTTGGCTCGGGTCCAGGGGCACCGGACGTCCGATGAATTCCGATCGTCCGGTCGCCGGTCGTCCGTTGGCTCCGGTCTTCCGCAGATTCGGCTCGGGTCTTCAGGGGCCGGACGTCCGGGCTAGACCGGTCGTCCGGTGGCTGTAGCTTCGGGCAGCTTCGTCTCTCGGTCCTTGTACTTGGCGTCCTCGCTAGCTATTCCGTTGGATGTGGTGGCTTCGTGGCTTTCCCCCAAGTACCTGATCATGCATAGAACACACGTTGGAGGTAGTAGCCATGTCTCACATGTAGAAAGCGAAGGTTCGGAAAGGAGCGAGTTCACCTTGTGTCCAATGGCGTCTAGTTGAGGTCTCGTCATAAGTCCACTTGGGGTTTGGGGAGTAGTCGGAGTGTACATGGGGATGAACGTGGGATGCTCCGCATCATATCCGCCCCCCTTGGGAAAGATCCGACCTCGGATCGTGATCCTCATCACCATGGAAATGGTTGTCATAGACGGACTTGTAGTTCGATGAAGTTGAAGACATGGCGCAATCCAAGTAGTCCAAGGTGTCGCCGGAGTGATAGACATGCAAAGAGAGCAAACACAAGCAACACTCGGAAATACAATGGTTAGCGCACACAAAGTGTCCATCATGTAAGAATGAGTCCGTGCGGCAAGATTGGTCATGACAAAGCGCATGAAGCTTATCAAGATGATCTAGAATGAGATGCAAAGCATTCAGGAGGAAATGCAATCATTGTGCACACAAATGTGTTGTAAATATGATCAATGCAACCACGATGCAAAATGATGTCATAGTGAGACGGTTTATCAATAGCATGAATATGGCAATGGATTCTCAATATGTGTAAGCTATCATGCAATTGATGATGGGCAATATGATCATGATGTATGAATATGCCATCAAGGAAGATCACAACAAATTTGCTAAGGAAGTGCACAAGCTCATATATCATGGATGTCATGGAAATAGATGCAACAAGGCAAGCATAATGTGAGTCAATCCATGCATAGGGTGCAAACTCTTGGTGAGTATGATAAGTCCATCGAGCATGACATGAAGAAGCACAATCAACAAATATGGAGGTTGTAGTACAAAAAGTCAAAGGAGTGTTGATGTACCAAAGCTCAATGTCGTCGCATGAGTGGAATTCCGAAGATGCATCCAATAAGTGTGAGCCCTCCTCATTGTGAAGGTCCATAGAGCCAATCTCCAATGCCGGTCCTCCATCCAATATATGTATCATGTAGACAAGAAGAAGGAAACACCAATGAAAGAGTGATCCATCCAATATGTGTAATTGAGGATGGCTCAAAGGGAAGGAGTTCACCTCAAGAATGTTGAAACTGTTGGTGTCACACATCGTGTATGCGTTCACATGACCAAGTTGTCTCGTCATGGTACCACCTTGTGAATCCTTCAAAACGAAAGAACATGACAAACACTCGGAAAAACCAATGAGGTTAGCGGAAATGCAAAACCTATCATTCGTGTGGTAAGATACCCAACAAGTGTATGCATCATGCTCATCATAATAAAGTACAAGGGAGCATTTCATAGTACGGAGGCATATGATGTGAGAACAACCAAATACAATAGGCTCAAGTAAACAAGCATGCATGACAAGTAAGTTGTCAAAGTCTCCATGATCAATAAGCATAGCAAGTTGGCAATCAATACAAGGTGATATGAGAGATGCAACTAATGGAGACAAGAGACGTTGATCATGACAAATCAAGTGAGAGGCATGAGCATATATGTCATCAACCCAAGAAAGCAAGTGATAGTGGAACATGGGTGATGCAACATAGCAAGCAATCCTAGCGATCAAGTCAAGCAAGCTAGTAGTGCGAAGATGCAACATACTAGGAGGAATCATGGAAAGCATGTCATTGGTGCAAATAGTGGGCATGAATAATGGACATGAAATATCACAAGCATGAAAGCAAGATATGAGGAAAATAGCATGAATGTACTGGTGAGAAGCCATATGTAAATATAATGGGTCATCATGACTCTCCCAACACAACAAGCATCAATAGCATGAGGCACATGATAAACATGGCAAAAGTAAGAAGGATCTCCACCAAGCATGCAAATACACATAGGAGTATCATAATGGTGAAGCATGGGTAGATGCAAGCAAGGGTCACAATTGCATGGCAAAGGCATAGGAGAAAAAATAACATGCAAAGTGAACACGGTAAAATGAGCATAAGGTGACAGGTGATATATAGTCCATAGCCGTGTGAGAGCCAAGTAAAAGAGATGCGCGTAGTCCTTGCACGAAGGGAACGGTGGTAAGGATAGTCCACAGGATCCCAAAGCATCGCTTCTCTCAAGAGCTCATCTCGTCAACTCTTGGGATTGAGAGGTTGACGAGTATATGTGAGTACCTACACAAAACAAAGGCAAAGGAAAAATTGTGTGTGCATGGTATATGTACAGATCATCCATCATGATGCGCACATGCATGTGTCGGTTAGCACAAAATATCCAATGCTCAAACAAATGAGATGCGTGATATAGAAACATGTCATCCATCATGAGAGGTTTGTTATTATGTGTGGAGACTCAAATTGTGTAATTCATCATGAGAAATATCTAGAGCATTGTTATTCATGGAATGCATATGGTGTACACTATCATCGGAATCATGCAAAGTATGAAATGCATCAAGATCTCCTAATATGTATGAGGAAACTATGGGGGTCTCCTCATGAGCATTAATGGAAACATCACATGGAGAATATTGACAACATCCAAAACACTGCATATTTGGAACAATGTGATCATGGCATGGCATAGTAGATGAATTGCGCAAATCATGTAAAGGAAGCACGACAATATCATCACAAGAGAAGCAAAAGCCAATGACCATCATCTCGTCATCTATGCCATAATTGAAAATGGGATTTATTTTAATGGGGCATGCATAGTTAATATGTTGAGATTGTAATGATGCAATATGGGAGATCTCACTCATAGCATATGACAAGTTCAATGGGTTGTCAAACATGATGTGACCCAAAGAATTTTCACATGATATCCTATGGAGCATAGCATCACAACTAGGCAACTCAACATGCTCATCATCATATTTATCATAAATAGGTAAGTCAAGGCATGAAGAAGTCTCACTAGCATGAAGCATGGGAATAGGTGGGTCAACATCATGGGAGCAATCGATGTCAAGAGAGTCCACTAGTGGGAAAAGAGAAGCACCATCACCTATGTTACCTTTGGAGTGTCGCTCATGTGTTGTAGGTGAGGTGTTGAAGATCCACTCGTTGTCATCTTCATCTTGATGGAACCATGTGGGGGTGCATCATTGTCTACCATGGCCATCGGTTTTCCAATTGGAGGGATGGACTCATCGAGGGTAGGCATGTCGTCATGTAGGAGACCTAGCACCAAAGAAGAAAACACACTAGGAGTAGAGTTTAAGTCGTTAGAAATCATAGTGGCCTCACATGCCGTCTCAACTACCTCACTCACTAAGTGTTTTGGCTCACTCACTCCCTCAAGGATGCTCTCACACATATGGTTTGTGGAGTCACTCAAATGACGCTCAACCTCACATAGGATGTGTGGCATGCTCTCATGTGTGGGGCTACTGGTGGTCATACTCATCCTCTCATAGGAAATGCTCTCAATGTCACGTATGGTGGAGTCACTCATCTCTCTCATAGGGTGGTTGCTCTCCTCACATGACAAATGGGGCAGCTCAACACATGTGGGTGTCAGAGAGGTGTAGGTGCAAATGTCTCCATGGCGGTCGCATAGGTTGACTCGGAGTATGAGTCCAATGTGGGCGTCGTCTTCATGTTGTTGAAGAGGTTCGCACTTGTTGCCGTGGTTGAAGGGTATGGCCCTTTCTCGACCGTCTTGTCACCGTCTTGGTGTGGGAGGCCCATATGATGTGGCACCTCATAGCTCGTCTCCATGACCGAAGGGAGTTTCCCATGCTCGGCCATCTTCCTTGGGGGGCTTCCGAAGATGGAAGTGTCGCCCTCGCTTGTAGGTGGTCGCCTTGTTGTTGAGGATGTCGATGTAGGCGAACTCATGGGAAGTAGGCGAAGATGCCGTATGTCCAAAGGCGAAGATGCCTTGATAGCACTTGGCGAAGATGCCAAAGTGGTGGTGGTAGCCGTAGCTCCGTCTTGGTGGTGCTCGTCTCGCGGTCTTCTCTTTTGCTCATGAAGCTTGGACTTGGTATGAAGTAGGACTTGTCTGGACTTGTGCATTTGTGCTTGTGGAGCATCTTCATGATGATGATGTCGTTGTCGTGCTTGAGCTCGTAGAAGATGCCGTTCATTGTTGTCGTGCACATGATGCTTGGAGGTGAATTGCCCTTCATGACGATGTTGATCACGAACATGATGGTGATCGCCATGTAGATGTGGACGAGGACGATTTGCACTTGCATGGCTTTCGCGCTCCGAAGACTTGTGTCTTGAATGTCGCCACTGTGAAGATGACGAAGGGGAAGAAGACTTGATCAAGGCTCTAATCTCCTCCAGCCTTGCATCTTGCTCCTCTTTATGTGCGGCAAGCTTCTTGTCGATGTAGTCCCTTTTCCTTGCTTCGGAGTGACGAATGTCGATGGAGATGTTCTCGATGCGCTCTCGCAATCTTGATTGTGCGCCTTTCATTTGTCGTTGTAGATCGAAGATGGACGCTTTGGAGATGTAGTTGTTCACGCCTCGTTGTTGTCGTAGACCGGAGAGGAAATGCCTTGCCTATCCATCACAAGACTCGAGCAAATATGAGTGGGAGAAAGAGAAGAACTATACCAAATGTACCTTGACCAATGTTGAAGATGGATCAATGATCACTCAAATGTGTAACAAGGAAATAGCACAATTGGTACCAATTCTTGTCGGTTCTCACACCTACACAAGTAAAGCTTATGGTGGAGCTCGGTGAGGATAGTGGCACAAAAATTTGATGCAAAATGTTAGCAAGAGTCAATAATGTTGAAAGAGATTCACAAATTCGCAAGTGAAACAAATGGACCAATAGCAAAGAATGGCACACGGAAACACACACACGGATAGATAAATGGGGTCGTGCAACCAAGGAATGAGCACAAAATATCCATCACAAGACTCGAGCAAATATGAGTGGGAGAAAGAGAAGAACTGTACCAAATGTACCTTGACCAATGTTGAAGATGGATCAATGATCACTTAAATGTGTAACAAGGAAATAGCACAATTGGTACCAATTCTTGTCGGTTCTCACACCTACACAAGTAAAGCTTATGATGGAGCTCGGTGAGGATAGTGGCACAAAAATTTGATGCAAAATGTTAGCAAGAGTCAATAATGTTGAAAGAGATTCACAAATTCGCAAGTGAAACAAATGGACCAATAGCAAAGAATGGCACACAGAAACACACACACACGGATAGATAAATGGAGTCGTGCAACCAAGGAATGAGCACAAAATATGGAATCCACAGAAAATGCTCATGTTGCACAACTCAAGAGAGACGCTAGCACGATTGCTCAATAGGAAGATACGACACTTGTGCACAACCTATAAGATGCAAAATGGACAAACTTCTATCCCAAGTATGCTATGTATGTATGGTTCCCGGTGTTTCTCTCAAGATGATCCAAGATGATCGGATATGACAATCTTATATGCAATGTGGTATGATGCGATGGCACTTGCTTACAAGCTTCTTTGCTCTCTTTCTTTGGCTTAAAAGCTTTTTTATGACCACTTTTGCACAATGCACAAACCAAGATATCAATTGTGTATATGCGGGAAAACTTGTGACACAAGATATGATAGCAATATATGCACCATGATGATATGGTATGTATGCTATGGGAAGTATGATCACTAATGTGCACAAGTAACGTTGCCGGCAATACTCAAATGGCTAGACTCGATAGGCAAGTAACGCAAAATGGGCTAGGGGTTATCAATGCAATTTGCAAGGGGAATATACAATGGTGTCGTCGAGGTTACCATCCTTTGCGATGATGAGTGGCGGTGTTCTTGATGTATATACCAAGATGATGGAGACTCGGTCCTAAGTGGCCGAAACACCTTAGGAAACGAAAAAAGCACAAACTCAAAATCTCAAATGACAAAAGTCAAATGGTGGTAGCAGGCATGCGGTGGTGGTTTTGCACTAGGCAATGCAGAAGTGGGATGATGGGCTACGCTTGTCGAAGTTGAAGTTACCTTCCCTAAGTAGCCGAAACACCTTAGGAGACACAAGCCACAACTCAAAGAAGCTCAAACAACTATTGGGTTAAGTTGGGGGTGGCGGAAGTGTATGGTGGGCATGCCTATGCGGAAGTGGTGGTGGTGGTTGATGAAGAAGCAAATGTCCCTAAGTAGCCGAAACACCTTAGGAGACTCGAATCACTACTCAAGCAACCACTAATGCTATGTCAAGCAAAATGGGTTAGGTTGCGGAAGTCGGTGGTGGCTATGCAAATGATATGGTGGAGGGCCTAGGCAAACTTGCCAAATTTTTGAACATTTAATGGAGTCAAATGATGTTGGTGGTATTTTTGTGGGAAAGAGAATGTCAATATCTTCAAAATGAGCTAAAGAACGTCAAAATCTGAGTTCGGATGAATTAGTTATGGACAAAACAAAAATCATCCGAAGTCTGAAACTACAGGTTACGGACGTCCATAAATGGACGGATGTCCCGTCGCCGGACGTCCGGGAAGGTTCGAAATCCGTAAATTCGGTTCGGGTTAGAGGTTCCGGTCGTCCGGTGGGTCGGGGTCAATGCGAAATCCGAGATCCAGGGCGCGATTTTGAGCGGAAAATGGAGATTTCAGGGTCAAAATTGACGAGATTTTGTGGAGGAAAGATGGGGAAACTCGGGGAAATGCTAGATCCACTTGAAACCAAGCAAATCTATGGATCAATATTAATAAAACATCATCAAAACCAACAAATCACAAAAAAATTGGGGCTATTTTTGGTGGGGATTTTCGGATTTAGGACGAAATCAACAAAATCAAGCTAGAAAAAGAGGGGTAGGGGCTCCAAAAACGTGATCAACCTGGCTCATAATACCAAGATGATGTAGGGCGGAACCCTATGTGGACGATCTGTCACGTTTGGAGACGATCCTACGGGGAAACAAGAAGAACACGCGGAAGAACTCGAGGGAAATCACGGGGAGAACGAGAGAAACCACTCAACCGACAAGTAATCAATCACACGAGTGCTAGATCTTCGAAAGCATAAGGTAACACATGATCCAAAATCAACAAGGGGATGATACAAAGGGAACTGTTCTTCTCCGTGAGGAGGTCTTGGGGGTCTTCCCTTGAAGGGGTCTTGAATCCGCTTGGGAGATCTTCTCCGAAGAGGTCATGAGCTCCAAGGAGAAGTAACCAAGTGGATGAGCAAGGCTCTCACACCAAATATGAGCTAAACCAATGCTAACCCTAGCTAGGAGGTGGGATAGGTCTATTTATAGTCTAAGTGAATGAAAGGGTAAGTGGCTTCGGCCCAACACACGGGCAGACACACATGCGTCGGACGTCCGACGGGTGCCGGTCGTCCGGAGGCTTGCGGGGGTCCGGACGTCCGTAGGTCTTCGGACTTCCGTTGATTTGGCTCGGGTCCAGGGGCACCGGACGTCTGATGAATTCCGGTCGTTCGGTCGCCGGTCGTCCGTTGGCTCCGGTCTTCCGCAGATTCGGCTCGGGTCTTCAGGGGCCGGACGTTCGGGCTGGACCGGTCGTCCAGTGGCTGTAGCTTCGGGCAGCTTCGTCTCTTGGTACTTGTACTTGGCGTCCTTGCTAGCTCTTCCGTTGGATGTGGTGGCTTCGTGGCTTTCCTCCAAGTACCTGATCATGCATAGAACACACGTTGGAGGTAGTAGCCATGTCTCACATGTAGAAAGTGAAGGTTCGGAAAGGAGCGAGTTCACCTTGTGTCCAATGGCGTCTAGTTGAGGTCTCGTCATAAGTCCACTTCATGTTTGGAGAGTAGTCGGAGTGTACATGGGGATGAACGTGGGATGGTCCGCATCACTCCCCTTCTTTGTTCGAGGTAAACCTAAAACAAAGTCCATAGATATATCCTCCCAAGGAACACAGGAACACTAGGTACAGTCAAAGGCATATATAAACCATGAGGATTGAGTCGTGACTTAGCTTTTTGACATGTAGTGGAGCGAGCAATAAAACACTCAACATCCCGTCTCATCTTTGGCCAAAAGAAATGTGTAGCAAGTACATCCTCCGTCTTCTTCACGCCAAAGTGTCCCATTAATCCTCCTGCATGCGCCTCCTGCAACAACAAAAGACGAACGGAGCTAGCTGGAATGCATAGCTTGTTAGCACGGAACACAAATCCATCATTAACGACAAACTTGTTCCACATTCTTCCTTCTTTACAATTCTGCATTACATCTTTAAAATCAGCATCATGCACATATTGATCTTTGATGGTCTCCAAACCAAATATTTTCAAGTCAAGTTGTAAAAGCATAGTATAGCGACGAGACAATGCATCAGCAATAACATTTTCTTTACCATTCTTGTGTTTAATGACATAAGGGAAAGTCTCAATGAATTCAACCCATTTAGCATGTCTACGATTCAGTTTAGCTTGACTTCTAAGATGTTTCAAAGATTCATGATCAGAATATATAACAAATTCTTTGGGCCATAAATAATGCTGCCATGTTTCTAAAGTCCGAACAAGAGCATATAATTCTTTATCATAAGTAGAATAATTCAGACTAGGCCCACTCAATTTTTCAGAAAAGTATGTAACAGGTTTGCCATCTTGTAATAACACACCTCCTAATCCAATTCTACTAGCATCACATTCAAGCTCAAAAGTCTTATTAAAATCAGGAAGTTGGAGTAAAGGAGCATGTGTCAACTTATCTTTCAATACCGTGAAGGCTTCTTCCTATGCTGTACCCCAAACAAAAGGCACATCTTTCTTTGTAAGCTCATTGAGAGGTGCAGCAATGGTGCTGAAATCTCTCACAAAACGCCTATAGAATCCAGCGAGGCCAAGAAAACTCCTCACTTGTGTGACCGTTTTGGGCTGCGACCAACTCTCAATAACTTCAATCTTGGCTTTGTCAACTTCAATTCCCTGTGGAGTAAGAACATAGCCAAGAAAAGATACTCGGTCCGTGCAAAAGGTGCACTTCCCAAGGTTACCAAACAAACGTGCATCACATAGAGCAATAAAAGCAGCCCGTAAATGTTCCAAATGTTCTTCCAAATATTTACTATGAATCAATATGTCATCAAAGTAAACTACCACAAATCGGCCAATGAAAGCACGTAAAACTTCGTTCATTAATCTCATGAAAGTACTAGGTGCATTAGTTAACCCAAAAGTCTTGACTAACCACTCATATAATCCAAACTTAGTTTTAAATGCTGTTTTCCATTCATCTCCCAATTTCATACGAATTTGATGGTATCGACTACGCAAATCAACTTTGGAGAATATTGTAGAGCCACTCAATTCATCAAGCATATCATCTAGCCTAGGAATAGGATGACGATAACGGATTACTATCGCCTCTACAATCAACACACATACGTGATGTACCATCCTTTTTCGGCACTAGAATAATAAAAACAGCACAAGGACTAAGGGATTCATGTATATAACCTTTGTCGAGCAGCTCCTTTACTTGACGCATAATCTCCTTCGTCTCCTCTGGATTGGTATGGTATGGTGCACGGTTGGGTAATGATGCACCGGGAATTAATTCAATCTGATGCTCAATCCCTCGAATGGGAGGTAATCCCGGGGGCACGTCTTGTGGAAATACGTCAGCGAACTCCTGCAAAATGTTAGTGACAACAGGAGGCAAAGAGGAAGGCACGTCCTCGAATGAAAATAATGCCTCTTTGCACACAAAAGCATAGCAAACAGATTTGCTAAAATCTAGCTCATCAATATCAGATTTAGTGGCAAGTAAACATGCACTTTTCAATTTAATTTCAGAAGCAACACTAGATGGTTTACTATTAGGCTTCATTTGTTGCTCAAATTATTTTGCCACAATTTGATTTTCACTCTTATTTTTCTCCTGCTTTGCTTTATTAGCTCTATTAATATCATCTTTCAAAATGGACTCAGGAGTCATAGGAAGCAAAGTAATATTTTTATCCTTATGAACAAGAGTATACTGATTGTTTCTACCATGGTGTACAGATTTTTTTATCAAATTTCCATGGTCGACCAAGTAATAAGGAACATGCTTGCATAGGTGTCACGCCCAATATGCGATACTATCCTAAAGAGACTCGAAGGTCCTACCAAGGATAGAACCGTATATTTGAAACGCTTTTGCAAGGTGGATATCATTACATCAACATTACATAATAGATGGGGATACATACAAAAGGCATACAATGCCACACGAATACAACATCATCTTACACAAGAGCACCATCCGACTACGGATGAAACACAAACAGAAACTCAAACGACATCCACCCTGCTAGGCCAGGCTGCCGACCTGGAACCTATCCCTGATCGAAGAAGAAGCAGAAGAAGCACTCCAAACAAGTAACATCGCTCTCGCGTCATAATCATCGCATAACCTGTACCTGCAACTATTGTTGTAGTAATCTATGAGCCATGAGGACTTAGCAATCCCATTACCATGGGTATCAAGACTAGCAAAGCTTAAAGGGAAAGGAAGGGGTAAAGTGGTGAGGTTGCAGCAGCGACTAAGCATGATATGGTGTCTAACATACGCAAATAAGAGCGAGAAGAGAAGCAAAGGAACGGTCGTGAAGCTAGCAATGATCAAGAGGTGATCCTGAACTCCTACTTACGTCAATCATAACCCAAAACCGTGTTCACTTCCCGGACTCCGCCGAAAAGAGACCATCATGGCTACACACGCGGTTGATGCGTTTTAATTCGGATCAGGTGTCAAGTTATCTACAACCGGACATTAACAAATTCCCATCTGCCCATAACCGCGGGCACGGCTTTCAAAAGTTTATACCCTGCAGGGGTGTCCCAACTTAGCCCATGATAAGCTCTCGCGATCAACGAAGGATATACCTTCTCCCAGGAAGACCCGATCAGACTCGGATTCCCGGTTTACAAGACATTTCGACAATGGTAAAACAAGACCAGCAAAGCCGCCCGATGCGCCGACAATCCCGATAGGAGTTGCACATATCTCGTTCTCAGGGCAACACCGGATGAGACATCCTACGAGTAAAACCAGACCTCGAGTTTCCTCGAGGGGGCCCCGCAGTCTACTCGGTTCGGACCAACACTTAGACAAGCATTGGCCCGGGGGGGGGCTAAAATAAAGATGACCCTCGGGTTGGCCGACCCAAGGGAAGGGTATAGGTGGTGGTGAGGCAAATGGTAAAACCAAGGTTGGGCCTTGCTGGAGGAGTTTTATTCAAAGCGAACTGTCAAGGGGGTCCCATAAATCACCCAACCGTGTAAGGAACGCAAAATCCGGGAACATAACACCGGTATGACGGAAAATAGGGCGGCAAGAGTGGAACAAAACACCAGGCATAAGGCCGAGTCTTCCACCCTTTACCAAGTATATAGATGCATTAATTAAATAAGAGATATTGTGATATCCCAACATAATCTTGTCCACCATGGAGCAATCTTCAACTTCACCTACAACTAACAACGCTATAAGAGGGCTGAGCAAAAGCGGTAACATAGCCAAACAAAAGTTTGCTAGGAAGGGTGAAAAAGGTTAGAGGCTGACATGGCAAATTGGGAGGCTTGAAGAGCAAAAGATAGGTAGCGCAGCGAAGGAATAGAACGAAGCAACTAGCATAGCAATGATAGTAGTGAGATCCAGGGTAGTGGTCATCTTGCCTGAAATCTCGCAAGGAAGAAGAATGAGTCCATGAAGAAGATGAAGCCACGAAGACGAACCAAGCGTAGACGAACGAATCCTCACGATCGCAACGAAATGGGAACTATCGAGAAGAAGCACACAACATGGTAAACACACCACACATAGACAAGACATGATGCACAACAAGCATGATGCATGACAAAGCTACATGAAGCTACTCATGACAAGAGATGATGCAAACAAGAACAACACATCCAAGCAAGTTTAAATGAGGCCGGGAACAACATATAACAATTCTGGTAAGTCCTCATATGCAAATTTCGAAATTGGTCCAGATCTGAATAAGTCTTATGTTCAAGTTGTTAAACATCAAGTTAAGATGCGCCAAGATGAACTACACGAAATTCTAGTCAAGTTACATATAAAGTTCATTTAGTTCGGAGCTACGGCCTAGAAGATATGAGCAAAACAAGTCAAACATGGCATTGATGCAAAATGCATACAAACATCAAGAAAACACACCCAAAACAAGGATGCAACATGATAATATGAAACCACATGCAAAACTAGGCAAGTTTCATATAAAGCACACTCAAAACAGAGCAACAGTGCAACACATACACTCCAAACAAGATATAACAACAATCTGTCCAAAACAGCAACGAGGCATCTTAGAAGCATCATGAAGATATGCTACAGCACCCCAACATGATAACAAAAGGTATGGGCATGATGTACATGTAAAGCATAACAAAACATGAACAGTGAGCTATCTCCAGAAAACAATATAACATGCTCAAAAAGACATGGCAAGATTGCAAATAATAACAGTTTCAGACTTTGCAGAAATAACATCAGGTTGCAATGTTTAGAGCTATCAAACAACATGTTACAGGAACTTATCATGGCAAACAAAGGCATGGAATGATACTACTAAATGCATAGAAGAAAAGTCCTTTACTGACCATGAGCCAAAAGGGATCACAAGATATGATGGCACCCATGTAAACATGGCAAGTTATATGACAGCTGCATACATGGCAGAAACAACAATAAGTAGGCATGTTGGTGAGCTTGAACTACTCACCACAGAGCAATACATGGCATGGCAAGGCAACCAAAAGTAAGACTACATATTTATGAAGCTAAGCATGGCAAGAACAAGTTCGTAGGATGCATGGATCACTAGCAAAACACATGGCAAAACTGAACTTAATGTTAACAGGCTGACAACAACGTTGTTTAGCAACTTTGGAGCAATATATGAACAATCTACAACAAGCTATAAATGATATCAGGGGCATGGATGGATAGAGCATGACATGTATAACAAAACATCCTTAGTGGACATCTCCAGATTATGCATGGAATGACTTGTAGCAGCAGGTTTACATAGCATCACGAAATAACAAATTCAGCCTAGCAAAACAGCAACAGCAAGTACCCTACTTAACAAGCTCGATGCACTCACTACAAGACTCACAAAAATACATGGATTTCACCCTGGTAAAGATGGCATGGCATAGTTCAAAACTCATGTAGACATTAAGCTCATAGGATGCACACACAAAATGCATCAAAATTGACAAATCACCAAGTTATCACAGTTTCAGCAGATTAACATCATATAGCACTCTTGCAACGATGATTTGGGCATCAATATGATCTCAAACGAGCATGGCACAATGGAACAAAATGAAGATCATCTCATGGTGAACATTTTGATATATCACACGCACGAAATGGAGTAGTATGCTAGGAGATATGGCATGGAAAAATAGGCACCAGAATATGCAAAACTGAGGGACTTAGGAAAAAAACGGGGTCAACCTTGAGGATTCCATATCTGGATCTCCACGAGGTTTGTCGGGGAGGTCGCCGGAGCATGCCGGTGGCGGAGTCCGGCGAGGGGCCGGGCGGCGGAGGCGCGAGGCCGGGCGGCGGCGTGGGCACGGCGGCGGGAGCTCCGATGGGCGCGGGGTCGGGCGCT